>NC_052112.1:8454138-8495271 GCF_012273895.1 Zerene cesonia | reverse complement strand
CAAATTTTCCCGCCATTATGTCTGACGTCACAACGGTATCATCTCCTTGATTATTCTGCTGATCTGGTAGAATGCCAAACACTAACAATTCTTGTATGGAAACATTTGTTTAATCATTCCATGTACCAAGTCAGCAGAAATGCTAAGAGTTATCTTCAGTGACGTAGTAAGTTGTATCACGAATGACGTCAAATTTTCCCGCCATTATGTCTGACGTCACAACGGTGTCATCTCCTTGATTATTCTGCTGATCTGGTAGAATGCCAAACACTAACAATTCTTGTATGGAAACATTTGTTTAGTCATTCCATGTACCAAGTCAGCAGAAATGCTAAGAGCTATCTTCAGTGACGTAGTAAGTTGTATCACGAATGACGTCAAATTTTCCCGCCATTATGTCTGACGTCACAACGGTATCATCTCCTTGATTATTCTGCTGATCTGGTAGAATGCCAAGCACTAACAATTCTTGTATGGAAACATTTGTTTAGTCATTCCATGTACCAAGTCAGCAGAAATGCTAAGAGTATGTATCTACGATTCCGTAGCTGCGTGCAGTGTTTGGCAAATTTGTACATAATTCATTAAGTTAAAGTATTAGGGAATTATAAATCACGTTCTACAATCCAAGGATCATTTATAAGTGTAATCCTTTAACTGGATAACTTTTAATGAGCACACCTGAGAGCTGCAAACTCGCCAAGTCTCATCCTGAATTAATGACTTCGTTTATTTGGATATTTGTTAGCCGTGTTCAATTGACACAGACTTCAATTTCACGCTAAGCAATTTCGATTTGTTCTCGAATTAATTATTCACGACTAATGGGGTTTTTAAACGTTCTATGAATGGTTGTTATTTAATAGGTTTGAGTTTTAGTACGAGTTTATTTCGTCATGAGCTCTTAAAGCAAATTATTTAAGTCGAAATGCAGTGCCACTAACTTACATTAAATATATGTTGTTGATTACTTCTAGTAGTCTGTTTATGCCGAAGACCGCAATATTATTCTTAATTGACTATAATCTTATATCTTTAAACGAGCAATTCTTGTATATATATATATATATATATTCGATTCCAATTATATATATATATATATATATATATATATATAATTGGAATCTCGGAATCGGTTCCAACGATTTTCATGAAATTTAGTGTATAGGGGGTTTCGGGGAGGATAAATCGATCTAGCTAGGAATCTTTTTTAGAAAATATCATATTTGTGTTTTATTCGTGTTTTATCGACTTAAACTTTTTTAACAAATAGGAGGCGTTTGAGTAGTCCCAATTTATTATGACTCTTCCTGACATATATTGGCGAATAATAATACTATTTTTTGGCGAATAATTAAAGTTCCAGCAGATGGCGTTGTTAAGTAACGAAGTCAATGAGTTTTTGCTTTGAGGTTAGACTAATTGTTTGTATTGTTTTGTGTCTTCTTACTGCACGTGTTCACTTAAAAATGCCTAAACGATCTTGGAAAAAAACGCTTATAAACAATCTATCTTCACGAATTTAAACCGAGCAAAGCTCGGTCATCCAGGTACTAATTTTTAAACTAAAAAACGGACAGTCCGAAATTTTTTTGTTAAATCATTATATAATGTATATGGCGCTTTATAATTTACATACATCTGCGTTTCCTTAAATCTGCATACAATTTGCAGCTTGACGGACTGTTAAGTATTCACAATTGATTAATTTTAAAACGAATTCGCGAATGAAATTATATAACTATGATACACTGAGCATTGCTCATTACGCTTGAAGAACAAAGAAACTTCAGCAAATACGATGAAATGAAATTTTATAAAGCGAACAATTCGTAAGTAAAAATATTGCTGTCATTGATATATATGCACTGAATATAAGATTCATTTTTTTATACATTTTCACTGCTATGGTATATTTGTGGCCTAATCCAAATAATACAGTTCTGGCTTCACACGTCTTTGTTCTAACTCAGATGATGATGATCATCAGCCCATACATGTTCCCGATGCTGGGACACAGGCCTCCTATGAGGGTTCAGGCCATAATCCACCACGCTGGCCAAGTACGGGTTGGCAGATATCACATGTCGTCGAACTTTTGATTCTCGGACATGCCGGTTTCCTCACGATGATTCGATTTCTTCACCGTTTTAAGCAGCGGTGATGATACATGATGGTGATGATGATGATAGAAGCTACTAGCCATGAAAACTACGAATTAATTATCAAAAAACTACCATAACCATCGCCTGACGGACCATTAGCTTCCGCTATATAGCCGTTAAAATCCACTTCGATTTCTGTCTCCGTCAATTTAGGGACTGAATTAGGATCGTATCCGCGTGTTATGGCTTTTCATAAAGCCACCCGTCTAAATGATAAGGCGCCTCTGTCTCGCCGATAAGCTGTTTATTATTGTCTTTTAGATAGAAGTCACCGTCGTTCACCTTGATCGTAAAATTTTACGCGCATTTGACGGGTCCCGAACGTTATTCCAAAAAACAATTACTAAGTAGATACTGAACTAGATTGAAAGTAAACCTGGGTGGGGTTTAATTAAGTTCGTTCACCTCAGTTTATTTAGGAGATAACTGTTTGTGCAATGACAGTACGCTTGTCCATTGCTTCTTTTTAATACGTTCTCTCAACGATATACTAATGCAGAACATGTTTTGTTCTTATATTTAAGTAATTTATCTAGTTATATTATGAATGCGAAACTAACTTTGTCTTGTTGTGCGTCGATTCTTTATGCCCAAACTCCACAACGGATTTGGATGAAATTTTAGTACAAAGCTAGTCCAGAGAAGGGAGCCGGAGGCTCATATTCTTTTTCTTACCCTTCCCAGTCTTTTCCTTTATTCGTCTCATTAAACCTTTCTTGCTCACTTTCTTAATTCAATTTATAGTCGGGAATTCATTTGTAGAGGCGTAAGGTCTTATCTAATCTAATCGACCTTACGCCTCTCCAAATGTTCATGGGCGGTGGTAGCATTTATCATCAGGCGACCCACCAGCTCAATTGCCGACGATGACATAAAAAAGAGAAAGACATAGGATAGATTTCATCCTAGAAGTCCCATGGGAAGGGAAACTACGAGGGTTTATCTATCTTGTCTTGTCTTCGCGAGCGACCCCGCGGGAGGAAGGCTGTCTTAATCGTATTATAATATAAATTATATTAAAAAAGTTAAAATTACAACACAGATAATGATAAAAATATATGATTTATTTAAGCGATACTTAATACAAGAAAACAACGTCCATTATAAAAAAATACAGTTGTTTGACAAAGTTTTTCTCCATATTTTGATGAGTTGATGAGTTTATTATTAATGTTTGTCAAATTGAAGTAATATTAACTCGTATTTAACGACAGCAGCCGCCACCTGTAAAAAATAATGAATTTTAAATGTGTATGATAATCATTTTTTATATTAAACTAGCTGCGCCCCGCGATTTCACCCGCGTAAGTCCGTATGCGGTAGGAATATCGGGATAACAAGTTGCCTTTATGTTATTCCAGTTGTCCAGCTATCTACGTACAAAATTTCATTGCAATCGGTTCAGTAGTTTTTACGTGAAAGAGCAATAAACACACACATATCCTTACAATCTTTCGCATTTATAATATTAGTAGGATAGTTGGATTATTGTATCATTACGCAATATTTATCTCATTCAGCGTGGACAAGCGCAAGCATCTTCTTATTTATGTAAGAAATAATTAGATAACTCACCTCTAACAATTTCTGTCTATACAAGTAAAAAAATCCGAGTCCACTCAGTGCTATATCATCGTTCTCTAATTGAGTTTTGAGTCTTTTTATCTAAAACATAATAAATATTGTGAATAAAAAAAATTTACGACAACTTTTTACGATATATGTATTTATATTAATAAAACTTTATCCCACTTTTATATAAGCTTGTTTCATGTAACAAACAAAGATTAGTGTAGTTTTATTGACCCAAGACCCAAAAAACTAATAACGTATTTTAAACTAAAACGTAGTACCATTTATTTAATAAAATTACTTTAAGAAAACAGAAGCAATAATAAAAATTAAATAGAAAGTTTAGCATTGATTCCTTAAAATTTTACCAAGACACAGGCATTTTTCGTTTCGGAAATAATCTGAAATATCAGAACTATTACAGAAAAAAAATTCTCTATACTGCTGTCTACATTTATTAATTTATTTGTTGTTCATCGGTTTTTACACATATAAAAAAAAAAACGTTTTCCATATAAATTATATATGATTACGTCGTATTAATTGCATCATATTATTAAAAAATTAAATTAAAACATACGTACTTCAATATTATATGCCCCACTCACACAGCTATACAGATGTGGAAGCGCTCTCTTAGAATGTATGTTGATATCAGAAGCTGCCAGCACCACTCCACTGGCCCGGTAGAGGAGCCAGGCCAGCGAGAAATAGTAGTAGATTCTATTTATGTCACTGCCCTTAGTTACACTACTGTGAATGTACATATTAATTTAAATATCATCGACATTAATACATACATTTTTCTCATACACTCACATGACTAAACACATACTTAGCTCAAACTCAAACTCAAACATTTATTTATTCAATTAGACTTCTTATAGAAGCACTTTTGAATCGTCATATTACACAGTTCGGAATTTTACCACCAGATCGGAAGGCAGAGAAGAGCCGGCAAGAAACTCTGTAGTTGCTGTTTTAAAATAATATTCATACATACTTACATACATTCATACATAACAGAAATTTTAATAAAACCAGCAGTACGCCCCGGTTTTTATCTGTGGTACTTATATAGCCTATGTCAAGTGAAAATGCAGCTTTCAAACGGTTAAGGAATTTTTAAAATCAGTCCAGTATTTTTTGTGCGAAAACTTATAAAAACATACATACTAAAACCCAGAGGGTTTGATTTTGATTCTAATAAGGATGTAAATGAATCAATAAGCAATTAAACCAATTATTTGTTATTCATACTACCACTTATTCAATTTGACATAATATTATGTTTAAAGCCCATTATATCGAATTATTATACCGCCCAACATAAAAGTCTATATCAAATGGCACCATTGCTACAGTTTAATACAAGCATTAGTGTTTAGTTTCTAGGATATATTCAAAATCAGAAGTACTGGAATTCAAAGCGTTCTAACTTCCCCAAACTTTACTTATTAGATCCTGCTTATTTGTTATAGCTATATTAAAGTTACGAGTCTAGATATTAAATGAATATCTAGACTCGTAGCTTTATCTAATAAAGATAACCTTAAATTCTTGTAATTTACCATTTGCCGCCATAATTAGTATCGTTATAACAAAAATTCTCTCAATAGTGAACGCCTTAATAATATTTATTTACATAAATTAGGGAATAAGTAAAATTTTCCGCCAATTATTTTACTCTATGGGTTAAAACACAATTAAAAAAAAAATACAAAACCGCCATTAGCGTACAAATTTATTTTTAATTTTAAATTATTATACTTAAAAATTAAACATGTAAACATTATATGTTTCTCGTACAGATCTATTCAACATCATATTAAATGTTATGTTTAAGCATCAATTTAGAAATACTTAAACCTTGTATTGGTAAAACTTAGAAGTTATCTATGGTACATCAGAAGCTAATTTCAGTTTTCTTTTATCTTCTGCTGTCTATAAAATGGAATGGCTTCTGCAAGTATATTCTGTGTCTGTATTCGAGGCAAAGACAGGGAAATTACCAATTTATAAAAATTACTATTTATTTGAAAACTATACACAAGATCTTAAACTGCTTAACCAAAGATAGTTGTCAGAATATAAAGAAGTATCAGCAAGCGTATTCGCTTACCTAACTTTATTATTATAAAGTTTAAATTCTGAAGAATTATAAGTCAGTTCGGAAAGTTGGTGTCTTTCAATATAAGATTTATGGAGGACTATGCGGATAGTTGCGATTGAATTATTGATTACGGAGAAAAAACTTAAACAACAATACGACGTTAAACAACAAAATTTCTTTTGTTTTTTTATCTTCTTATCTATTTTATTCATCATATAAAGATACAAATATATTATGACTAGCTGCGCCCCGCGGTTTCACCCGCGTAAGTCCGTATCCCGTAGGAATATCGGGATAAAAGTTGCCTATATGTTATTCCAATTGTCCAGCTATATATGTACCAAAAATCATTGCAATCGGTTCAGTAGTCTTTGCGTGAAAGAGCAACAAACACACACACATCCTTACAAACTTTCGCATTTATAATATTAGTAGGATAGGATAGTAGGATGTTAGTGAAATATTACGATTATTTTACATTCTTACCTTATCCCCAAGAACAGTTGTAAGCAAATAAAAAACAAATTGTTTAGATTGGAGAGAAGTATCAGTCCTCCGAGTTCCTGATCAACTTTCCTCACCAACTCCGCCTGTTGGACGTACGCCTGTCGGAGATTCCGCCAAATCTTCACACGCAGAGGTAAACTTATGACCTAGAAAATAACAATAGCTTGCTCTCTATGACAATAGACTAGTCATAATTACCAAGCTTCATAAAATTGTCGCAACTACGTTATTAAAAACTTACATACATTAATTGTCTTTCAGTTATCTTTTATATAAAAAATGCAGCATAGCTTCTAAAATAAAACATATACAACAGAATTTTGTATATTAAAAGATATGGTTTTAATTCATATTTTATGTTATATCCCAATGATAAAACTTTATATTCACTAAACAAATATCTTCGTAGTATCCATATATAAAATTTTGCGTTATAGAAATGTTGACTTACTCTGTTGTGATATTTCATTTTCGTCTCAAACACAACGACGCGCTGAACAAAAAGGTTTAATCGGCTGTACTCCGAAGTCAGGCCAAGGCTGATTAAAATTATAATCAGGTCTTGGAAGTTCCACAGCACTGTGGCCAACTTGCTGAGAGTGAAAATCGGTATCGCAACCCACAGAGAATATTCACCTTTAATTATAATTATAATTAAATTTAGTAATAGACTTTCTTAACATATTTTAGGTACAATGACTTATGTTATTGTCGTATCTCTAACTATTCCAAGTCAACCCTTTCCTCTTAACACAATTATATATTTATACTAGCTGGCCTGGCAACTTGCCTTTCTCTCATCATTTAAGGGTATGAAAAATAGATGTTGGCTGAGTCGGAGACCTACTCGATATGCACAAAAAAATTCATCAAAATCGGTCAAACCGTTTCGGAGGAGTATGACAACGAAAACTGTGACACGAGAATTTTATGTATTAGATTATCGCTTTTATTTAATTATTACTATTATATAGAAAATACCAAACATTTTTGTCTTATGTAAAAATAGATCACGTTATATCTAAAACTGAATAAATCATGTATACTTATATCTTACTTCTTTGCAAGAGAAATCCGTGTGAGCTCAAGATATAACGCTCAAAGAATTCCTCCGGCGGACAGTCATGCCCTGTTCCTGACACCATACTTAACGCGTGCTCAACTGCAAATAACACATCTTTGCTACACTGAACCACAAAGTAAAACTTAGCACGGTGAAAAGTTTAGATCCATAATTGGTACGTCTGTGGGCTTGCAGAGGCATCAGAATTAGCGCCTCTTGACACATAAACGAGATAGGACTTAGTTTTCGACCTTTTTGCATATCAAAGACTTATATATCTATATTTAGAATAGTCATAGATAAGAATATAATTTGCTTACAAATCATGCTTTTACGTAGCGTATCGTCGAGCGTCTTAGCGTATATATCAGATTTTAACTAATTCTGCCTTGACTAACTTTGTCTGTCTGTTTGTGCGTCTTTCTTTATGCCTAAACTCCACAATGGATTTGGATGAAATTTGGTACAAAGATAGTTTTAGTCCAGTCCATTGTCAATGTTAGAAGATAATTAAAATTTATGGAAAATGTTGCCATATTCTACGTAGAAATCCATGTTCTATTAACACCTATTGTCTTCTCCACATAACTGTCAACCCATTAAAATATAATGATGTCGCTTTGACAAAAGTCAAGGGTTTTTTTCTCCAAGACATCATCCAGAAGTCAAGATAATAGGTAATAAGTTTTCACTAATTACGGGAACCAAGAGTTAAAAATCAGTGTCTGCCTACTCTTCAGTATTTCGTCTAACCATGCCGTGAATAAGAATACAGAACTTTACCATTATTCCATTATTTTCTGTCAAACATTCTTCCGTTCCTTTATTTAAGATACTCACTATATTTATTACAGAATCAGTATATAGAATTTCCTCTAAACAACTTTACAACTATTAACCATTTTTTGTAGCTTATTACGTATTAGGTTTATATTCTCTTTTAAGCAGCCACAGACATTTAATGTACTAAAATATATATAAACTTTGATCCTCTTCAGATTTCTCACAAAGAAACTCACCAGCAGCGCATATTGCGACGTAACTGCTTACAAATATAACTCTTCCCCTGATCCGTCTATCCGGAGGTATGTTTAATTCAAGCCTCTCACTTCGTTTCCAGAACGAAACCAGGGTTTTCCAATTGCTTATAATCTTCCAGGACAGTATCAAGGACAGTAAGGCGTTACCATAGAAAATTGATCCAGATAGACGAGCTACTACACTGCCTATAATACAATAAACAGTTATATACCTATTATGCATCGGAGAAGTAATTCCTAATCATTTCAACAGTGGAGTTACCCAATCTATTCAAATTGTACCAACGAAGTGGTCAGGCGGTATTTTAACATAAACAATATTTTGTGAAAAATTTTATCTAATAAAATTTGTTAAAACCAATTTTATATTAACTTTATATTTTACATAAATTTATTCCATGAAACTCAATAAAAAAGTGAACCCGATCGGAGTAATGAAAACTGATTCTTGGCCCATCTAAGGTAAATTACAAAATTCGTTTTGAAGTTGGGTTTACATTTCGCAACACTTGCAAAACAATCATTTCCCTAATACAATCCATAAAATTTCGATCCAATTTCACAATATCTGGGATGGGGCTCGATAGAAATTTATAATAATTAATCAATTATAACAATAGTATTAAATCATTGTCTAATGGATTACTTTTTGATTTCTTCCTTTTCTAAACTGGCTCTTTCATTTAGATTACTAATTTATTTTAATAAGTTTGGTACCGGGGTAGTTTATTTTTTATTTTCACCCATCGTTTTACTATACCATCAGGTTACTATTTTTTTATTTCAGTTAATAATTAACAGTTTGTTTTTATGATATTGCTATCCTAGATAATTTATATGGAAAATTAAGAGATTCAATTTACTTACAATCAGACACATCTTAAAAGCGAGCTCGCTATTTTGTTAAAAAAATTGTGGAAGAGTACTTTTAGAAAACTCAATAATCTATTTCTTTCGTCCATAAGAACATTCTAGAATACTTGGAATTTTTGTTGGGTTTTTCAACTGCTTATTTGCTTTCTTCCTACAAAAATACGACTACAACTGCAGAACTATCTATAAGGAAAAACATTGCATTAACCATTTGGATTAAGATTCCAGCCGTTTAATGTTCGTATCAGCTTCCAAATAGAGACTATCTCCATAATCAACAGCATTGCTAACATCACTATAGCTCCCAGGAGAGAAAATGCTCCCCCATATGTGGGGATGCCAAAATATTTTGCCATTTTAAAAATATTCGTCATGGTCGATAGAAATTCCTGAAAATACATAAAACGTAGCGACATTACTTAGTATAAAAACGTAACAATATCATATATTCTATGTCTTTCTTAAAAACAACTATTTTTTCATCCTAAATAAATAATATCATATTATATAAAGCAAAGCAATATTTACAAGCAGTGTTTAATTCAGTTGTAATTCATAAAACAACATAAACAAACAGAATTGTAAATATTGGATTATATCACGGTTTAAAAAATATAAACATAGAATATCTTATTGTAATATGTCTGGAAAATCTAGTTTAATAACGATGAAATGCATTATTCTAATACGAAAGAATATTAGCGGAAGGTGAGCTCTGCGATATATTTATATGTTGATTTAGAAATAATAAATATTATAAGATAAATGATTCACGTGTCCCTCCTGCTTCGTACATGACCTTGTGAAACTGCGACTGTTTATTTTTCGCTCACACGTGATTATTGCAAGCTCGATCGCTTATTCAAAGCAATATCTTCAATTTTACTGCTTCCTCTTCGTTTAAATTGTTATATTCTTAACTTTAAATGTGATGTTATATTAGTTTATTATTCTTTTATTCAAAACGAAGGAAGTGTTGTTTAATAATTAATAAGTAAGTGGTAAGAGGTCGAATTCGTGCCGATCGGATTATGTAAAAACAAAGAAAATGAAGCAAGAGTTTCGGCAAAGCTCTTAAATCTAGACACCAATTATTCCAAATACGAAATGTAATTTATCATAGTCTTACGTTTTCTTTTTGTATGTCTGATATTTTTATGTTGGTAGAAGTTTTCATCAGATTTGAATAGTAATGATTGATGGAAAAATATACTGGATCCTGTATTTGCTTTACTTTCCTGAAAATTGAGTTACAATTTCAGCTACATAATGATACTGAAAGTATTAATTGTAATGAAAAACGACCTAAATAACTATGTTCATTTCTGCATAACAACACATACATATTTTTTCGTTATTTGTGATCAGATCACATATATATGGACACTAGGACTTTATTTACGTTAAAGAAAAAAGTACGTAATACGAGATCTTTTTTTCATATCTGATCAACCTCCAATAACAACATTACTCGTATACCCTGTATTTTTTTCTATGCTCGCAATGCTAAAATCTTCCTTTCCATTAACGAGATAACTTTTAACAAATTTCATATTAAAATTACCATATCCTATTATACCTCACAATCACCACTTCAAACTGTTATTTGTTATTATATTATCTTACGATAATCTCACCCACATTTCTAAATAATCACTACTTAAACATTTAAGTCTTTCTGATATCATTATTCATATTGTCTTTGACATCAGCCACATTCAATTTAGTTTCCACCGCAGCTTTCAAAAGTTGCACTGAACCTTTCCTAAACTGTTATAATTAAAGCAGTTTTTGCGATGTATGAAATGTCAAACAATACTACAGATAACATAATGCTAACAATGCTCTGAAGTGCAATTATTAATATAGATATTTTAAACATTCAGCGCTTACACGAGCTTCGTTTTAATATTGAAAAATCAATCGAATATCGTGAATGTCTTCCATATCACATACTTTTATATGTAAAATTATACGATTATAATGCAAATGCATTTTTAATAAATAGAGCTATTCACCTTGTCTCCGCCTGGATATATACTTTTTTGTAAGATTTCGTTTTTAACATAATCCAAGTGAACAATTAATACAATTCATAAATCATTAAGATCCGTTCAGACGTTCTAGAGTTATAAGTGGTAAACGACTTTCCTTTTTATATTATACTACATACATGTTCATTATTTTAACACTATTTATATAGTAATAAGATCTGACAAAAATACGTGGTGAACGTTTCTTTATAAATAACGAATAAGACATCGATTTTTATTTGTTATTTACTACCAATATTTACACAACCGAATGCACACTTGCACACACGTACTTACCTTGATAAACGATCAGTTGAATGCAGTACGGCTTAGATCCGTACTAGGTTTCAAATAAACATTATGGAGAAATTCAACCCTTATATACGTGTATGAAAATATCAATTAAGGTTGTAAAAGTTTAGTAAATTATACCCTGAGCTGAACATGTAATTCTAGAAATGACTTGGAAATGTATCGTAAAAATTTATTATATTTTTGTAGCATACCAATTAAGCAACATATGTATTTTATCGGTTTCTGTAATATAGATTTATAAGTGTCTAGGTTCTGTGAGCTAAAAGGTAATCTATTGGCGAGTAGTAGTACCTGCGAGTGTGAAGATTTGCTCAGAAACTGTACTACATGTAATATATTAATGGATTACTAATATATGCGTTGTAGTACTTACATAAAACAATTAATATTATTATATTCATGTATGTTAACTAACTTTCTTAAGTTACTACCGATATATAGCTAATAAATAACACTTAAGAATAAGGTGCATATGCAAAGGTAAAAGTATTGTTAAATTGGATCAATAGTTCCTGAGATTAGTGCATTCATACAAACAAACTCTTCAGCTTTATTTTATAATTATAGATTTAATTGCAATATTACTTGGGTGACATTGTTGGCCTGTTATTTGTATATGGAATCGTTCGTTGCTGCTGGTTAGGGTTTGATGTACTGCATAGTTTTAAGAAAGATTACGCGATAAAAACGTCGTGTAACGTATAAATACTCAACGACCGACGGACGAATCCCATAGTTAAATTGAGTAACTTCCTCCTTTTGTTTAGTACGTAAATAAAAACGATAACACTTTATTACTACTTTAATTAACTATATTGTATGTAAATTCTATGCATAAAGTCTTTGGTAAAGAAATAATACCAAGTTTATATCGATAATATATAAATCTCTTTATTGACTAATACAGCATTATTCATAAAGTAATTTTAAGTAAAACAGTTTGGTTTATAGTTCCACTGAATGCAGAACGTGTTGCACCTTATTAAACAAATGAAAATCTTATCGCGAACCCACATAGCCGTGTTACAAAAATCGTTTTTTCAGAACGATAAAGTTTAATCCATTATTCCTCAACCGGTTTCCATTATAACTTATGTGTTCCATTCGAATTTTTGTACAGCTTGAACCTTATTTTATACCCCGAAACACCAACGCATGAATATTATATCAGAATTTTTTTATGTTAACAAAACTTTTGGTTTCCGAACGTTATTAAAACAACATTATTGAACATTGAGCTGACGCTTGATTTGCTAGTTATCCGCCCGTGTCTTTACTTGCGGAGTCAAAAGAATGGGGTTCTCCGGAAAAACTAACCCGTATTGTAAAGTTATTCATAAGAGAAGAGTAATATTAGTAGGGATAGTAAGGATATTTGTAGAATCTACATTCTTATATACATAGTTTTATTTACAGGGTTACGGACTTAGCTTTTATCTGAATTGTCGTATTGAATTAATACAAGCACGTAGGTTACCACGGAGCTTGCAACCTGGAACAATATAAACATTTTCAATATTAAATTCGGATTGTTTATCTTTGCTAAATAGGCAAGGAAATGTGATTTGAATATAATGAACGACTTATTCTTCCGTCGTATAAAGAAAAAGCATAAAATGTCACAGTATATTAAATGGTTAGTATTATACTATACTTACTATTCCCCGCGACCTTATCCGCAAGGTACTTCGCCGGGACAAAAAGTAGCCTATACCACTAATCTACCCGCCTATTAGCAACCACAAATATCCTAATGAAAAACATTCCAAAATCTGAAAGAATAACAAACGACGACGACGAAGGCTTTTCACATATTATTAGGTACGGATTTAGAGAAAGTTTATTGAATAAAATGTATGTATGTATAATCGTGAATTAGTAATGGTCTAAAATTGTTTTACTTACTTGCAATAACACTGTTCTTGTTAAATAGAAGAACCCTAAACCGCTAAGGGCGACGTTGTCTTTGCTTAGCTGATCCTGAAGCCTTTCAATCTGTAAAAAGATAATCTCTAAAGATAGGAAACACGTAGTCCTTATGAGGTACCTTTTTTGCAACCTTGGAGCCTTTTCTTGTAATATCAAATCTTAACGTCAAGTCATATCGGTGAGACACGTTTCAAAACGAACTCAAGCATAGAAAGAGCTTCATGAATCTGCCACATATCCTACTTCCTACTAATATTATAAATGCGAAAGTTTGTAAGGATGTGTGTGCGTTTCTTGCTCTTTCACGAAAAAACTACTGAACCGATTGCAATGAAATTTGGTACGTAGACAGCTGGGCAACTGGAATAACATATAGCAACTTTTTATACCGATATTCTGACGGAATACGGACTTACACGGGTGAAACCACGGGGCGCAGTACTATAAAAATTAAATTCTCTCTCTCTCAAATCTCTCTACTATGTTATTGAATATTGGGAAACTTCCAACAAGTTATACGATATACTTTCATCATATCTCTGCTGCAATAATAACAAACATACAACATTCAAAGAATAAAACTAATTCGAAATCTGCACGCGTATTCACTGAACCCATCTTAATCATAACTCCTGACATACGGGCTAAAACTTAATAGTTTGTTTCTGTCTTTTTTATATATCTATAAGATGTTGCCCGCAGCTTCACCCGTGGTCATAATGAATTTTCATGGTACAAACTTTCATCCTCTATTATATCCCCTTAAAGGACTTTCTTTCTTTCCGGATGACTAAATTATAGCTATCTGCATGCCAATTTCAGCCTGGATTGATCAGTCAGTCACCTTTCCGTTTTGTATAATCAGACCTATTATATAAATAAATAATGTGTTGAATCTATTTGAGCTAAGTGCTTGGTTATTGTTATTTAGGTTTTTTACCTCTATTGCAATAACTAGAAAACCGCCCCACGGTTTTACCCGCGTAGGTGCGTATCCCGTAGGAATATCGGGATAAAAAGTTGCCTATATGTTTTTCCAATTCTCCACCTGTCTACGTACCAAATTTAATTGCAATCAGTTCAGTAGTTTTTGCGAGAAAGAGTAACAAACACACACATATCCTTACAAACTTTCGCATTTATAATATTAGTAGGATAGGATAGGTTAGGATATTATCTACTAATCAACTATGCGGAGCTGTATTTATCGTATTTGCATGCCAATATACTTGGTAAATATGTTGTGTGCATCAAATAATTATACGACCTTCAAAATCTTAATAAGGGGCGATTGTTCAATCCTCGGTTATAAAATAACGTGCAGTAAAATATAACACCATAGAGTAATAACGAAAACTTGAAAAGTCCAGCAAAAATCACACGTATTGAAATGATTGTTTTACACGATTTTAACCAACAATTAAAAAATCAGCCCTTATGCAATTAAGTATATAACTATTATTATCTTACCTCAATATTGAAGCATCGTGCATTACACGAATATAAACATGGCAGCGCCCTTCTGGAATGTTCGTAGACGTCAGCGGCTGCGAGAACCACGCAACCCGACCGTAAACAAACCCAGAGCAACGATACTAGGTAGTAGATTTGCTGGAAACCGTCTCCTGACATTCCTTGCCTACAAACCAAGAGTGTCACAGTCTCCCAAAAAAATAGTGTTTAGTGAACTGTGTTGTATCTTCACTTCTATAATTTAAATAGGGTTTAGTTCATTGTGTATCTTCACTTCTATAATTGAAATAGTGTTTAGTTCATTGTGTATCTTCACTTTTACAATTTTTCATATTACACATCTATTTTTCTTTTGTTTATTCTTTCTTTAGTTGCAGATGAAAAGTAACGGAACAAGAAAGCATAAGGTTTATATAAAACTAGCTGCGCCCCGCGGTTTCACCCGCGTAAGTCTGTATCCCGTAGGAATATTGGGATAAAAAGTTGCCTATATGTTATTCCAGCTGTCCAGCTGTCTACGTATCAAATTTCATTGCAATCGGTTCAGTAGTTTTTACGTGAAAGAACAAACAAACACACACACATCCTTACAAACTTTCACATTTATAATATTAGTAGAATAGTACAATTAATAGTTTGTAAACACTTTTTTACATCGGCACAAGACGTAACAAAAGCAAGAATAAAGCACAATAAGCGAACATATATTTAATAATATAAATTATTATTTTAATCAAACATCTAAACCGCCTTCAAATTGTTAGAAATAGACTAAAATCAAATGGAGGATTCACACAGCACTAGCTTATTCCACCCAATAGATATTGCTTAATTCTCCCAATCGACAGTTCTGTGGTAACAAACTCAAAAAATACAGTCGATTTAAATCTATTCTTTTTTCTTGAAGTCAATTGTAAGCAAATTTAAATGGTTATCTAAACTAACTAACAGCAATAAAGTTAAAACAGACTTACGTAATACCCAAGAACAATTGCAAGCAGATGAAATAAAAGTTGAAGAAATTAGAGAAGAGTATCAATGAGCCCAGGGCGTCGTTCACCTTCCTCACGAGTATCCCCTGCTTCACGTAGGCTTCTCGAATCTTCCGCCACATGTACACTTGCAAAACTTCTGCGTCCTATTAACAAATGTTAGTTTTTTCTATAAATGTAGTATAAAGTAAAGTGGCTTCCCGTGTCTGTTTTTATGTATGTATGATTAGTAGAGAAACTACACAACGTATTTTAATAGGATTTTTTAATAGATAGTGATTCAGTGGAACGTTTATATGTATAATAAAATCTATTAAACTCCTCCGAATCTTATACATAAAACAATTAATATTGCCATGTACTTAACGTGTTAATATAACAATCGCTCAATATAAAAAAAATAATATAAATACATATGAATATGTTCTATAATCTGTGGTCTGAGCATTAAGTACTAAGATAGGTCGCACATGTGGTGTAGGCTGTAATACGTTTTCACTCGACTCCAGAGAGGCCAAAGGAGGATTATTAATTAAGGAGATTCCATGTACGTTCCTCTATTTTCATAGATTTAGTGATTTTATTTATGTTCAAGAAGAAAATTTAAACTTTTTATCACTCTGATTTAACACTCATGCAGGGAATGTGGTTTACTAGTATATGATATGATCTCAATATGAAATTATTTTTTTTAACCTGTAATTTTCCTCGTAGTCAATTGTATAAAAGCATAATAGACAGATAGACATAGAGACACACTTACAGATGGAAAGAGACAACTTTTGCATAGATAATATAAATAAACATCAAGTATAATAAAAAACTAATAAGAAATTTATTTAAATTTTAAACGTTACAAAATCTTAGTAAGATAAAAGTCGAATATAACAATTAAGCACAGCGTTTAAAAACTTTAAAATTAAGAATTCTCAAAACTCTATTAAATGGCTCCTATCAATTCTTAACTTTTAGTACAATCTTTATCGTCTACAAATTGAAATCCCTATATTAAACTATCTGTATGTCTACGTACCTTAGACCACTTCTCTTCCTTGAGTTTCGTGCACACAGTCGCCACGCACATATTAAGTCTATGGTACCTAGACGCCAAGCCTATACTAATAAGCACAATCAGGAGATCCTGAAAGTTCCATAGTACGGTCGCAACGTTGCTTATAAAGAACACTGGTACAGCTATCGCGTTGTCATAATCCTCTGAAATATAACATGTGGTATTCTCAGAGTGGCTTTATGAGCTCTCGTGAAACGTTTACGACCAAACCTAAATTTTACGTGTCTTTTGATCGTTTGAACGTATTTTGTACTCGTAAATTACAATGAAGATATAGTAAGCTCATAGAACAGATTTCATCTGTTAGTTAATGCTTATGTATATACGTATGTTAGTAGCTCCAGCCCATTAGTTCGAACAGATTTTCATCGTCCAATTTAATTAATTGGACGATGAATATATCTGACTAATGTATTCCATGACTTTCTTTCTTTCTTCTATATCTCTTCTTCTTCAGAAAAATCTTCTCAAAAATTCCAACGGAATTTGACTAATTCCAATGCAATAGAGTGAATGAAAAGAGTTAGTTATGACGATTCCAAATTTCTATAAGAATTGAATAAATAAATGTTTTAGTTTGATTTTGAGTGAAATATATAGATAGATAGATATAAAAATAGCAAATAAAAAGGAAAATATTTATTTATCCCTCAAAAAAAATAAAATTTACTATTTACCGTCTAATTCCTAAGTATACAATATACATGCGCTCTTACGACATATCAAAATGGCTTTAAACAGCACAGCTGGGTGCCTGGACAGTCATCCATATGCCAACAACTGACCTAATCTGTACAGACTGAGTAAATCAAATAACGCATTTAAACCCCAGTCTGAGTCAGCTTTTTAGGCATAATGAAGCAATTTTGATTATATTCCAATAAAGATAACAAGTGTCAAATTGAAATGGTTAAATTCCATTGAAAAGTTAGACTGCGTTTTTTAGAGGATGCAATTTTATTTGACAATGGATAGATATATCAGGAAGGATGAGTGGAAGCTTAAATTCAATTACGTGCAATCGCGTCGTGCTGTTACGAGCCAAGTACCGCGGCCGCCATTTCAAAAAAAAAAGACTCACGCTCTCTCCTAAACTAACAACCCTACAGAATTTACAAGACATCCTTTATAGCAATTGCAATTCACTATAGTGAATATATTACTTTGTACTGTCAAATCCTACTAATATTATAAATGCGAAAGTTTGTAAGGATGTGTATGTCTTTGTTGCTCTTTCACACAAAAACTACTGAACCGATTGCAATGAAGATAGCTGGATAACTGAAATAACATATAGGCAACTTTTTATCCCGATATTCCTACAGGATACGGACTTACGCGGATGAAACCGCGGGGCGCAGCTAATTAAAAATAAAGAAATTAAACAACATAATGAGTGTACTATTACTTGTCATTTAACAACATAACAAGTAACCGGGTGTCCTTAGAGATATTTTTTAATGTAACATTTCAATGGATATAGATTGGAGCCAACCTCTAATAAGCCACATAATAGGAGAAACGAAATGCAGTAAATATTTACACGTATTTCATTATCCGTCACAAAGATCTAAGTATGTTTGATGTTCGTGTGTGAAATAAACCTCAATGGGCTTAGCGCTTGGAGGAGCATTTGAATCAACGCCTGCCTGCAAATGCCTGGAAATTGTAAAATTACAGAACCGCCGAACGTGTCGAGTATCGGCTTATAGGTATATAGTTAACCGACAGAATGTCACAACTGTATTAGTCTGTCAGTCTGAAATTTGAGTCCTGTGTTTCTCTTATACACTGGACATTGGAGGAGTCCCTATCTATTGGATGGAGCCATTAATTAAGTAAAGAAAAAGAAGACAGAAATCTGACCTTGTCTTGAAATTTTGCATCCATTATCGCTTTTCTGTACGTGTAATCTTCATAAATATGTTAACAAAGTATTGAGCTGAAATACATCGCCTTCAAATTGTCCGAACTAGACAAAATTTAAACGAAAGAAAGCCAAAAAATACAATTTACTTATTAATATATATTGGAAACTTCCTCTACCACTGTTACATTGTCCTTATGTTTATATAATTAACTAAAAAATATGATTAACTTACGTTCCATGAGTAAAAATCCATGTGATTTTAATATATACATCTTTAAAATGTCCGAAAAAGGACAATCAAGACCCGTTGTTGATAAAATACTCAAAAGGTGTTCCACTAGAAAGAAAAATATTACATAATATTTAAAGTTTACAAAAATAATAAAGTGAGAATCGAACTCATGCACGCAGGGTTCCATATAAAACATAGAAAAACGGAAAAACGGAAAAATAGAAAGTCTGTAGTATGAGCATCCCTTAAAACATATTTTTTATTTTGTTTTTGTTACTACCGGCAACAGTAATACTATCTGTAATTTTCAACTATCCCTCTATTAATGTTCAGAGATACGGCCTGGTGACATCCAAATATTAGCAACCCTATTTGTCGGTTTTTACTCGTGTAAATAAAGTTCTTAAGAGAACAAAAAACGTTGAAATTTCTCCGCACATGTGTAATGAATAAAAGCTAGAAGTTATTGTAATAAAATCTGTCATTATCAGGTTATAAACATCATCAATCAATCAATAGTCAAATTATTTGTAAATATCTCAAATACTTATTCATAGATTTATTTCTGTTGAACATAATTTCATTAACTTAGTATAAATATTCTACGGCACATTTTTGCTGTACAGAAACTCAATTAAAAAAAAATATATACTATATACTAAAATAAATAATACTATACTCTTTTGGACCTACGCTAATACTAAGAGTATAGAGTATTAAACTAATTCATAACTTTTTGTGAATATCACTTTTATTAGAAATTTAAGAACCTCTTTATGAACTGCACAGGAAATCCGCTATGATACGCTCGTATGAGGGCTCCCTCAGGCCGAAAAGGATTCTTAAATTTAATAAAAACCAAACCCTTAATACCTCGTAAACGTACTAAGAACAAGCAATGCTTAAGCCAGTAAAATCTTTCATCTTTTTTCATGTAAATTTCCTTTGTTAACTTTTCTTATTAGCCCCTAAATCACACCAAAATTCCTTAAATCAACATTTTATAATACGGAATATCAAAAATGGTATTAAACTTTATAAACTTTTTAAATCATGATACTTTCTCTCTGTTTTTTCGGTTCTTTCGGAATGATTCAAGTGGAAGGTTTATATGAACAATAACATCTATTAAACTACTCCGAATTTAACACAGAGCCGCGGGCAAAAATTAGTTAATATAAAACTAACTGACTACCATTGCTTCTTTTTTGTCTTAATATACCAACCAATGATAATAAATCTATATATATAAAATTCTCGTGTCACAGTTTTCGTTGCCATACTCCTCCGAAACGGCTTGACCGATTCCTCTGAAATTTGGTAAGCATATTGGGTAGGTCTGAGAATCGGCCAACATCTATTTTTTATCCCGATATTCCTACGGGATACGGACTTACGCGGGTGAAACCGCGGGGCGCAGCTAGTAGATAATAATAATCCGCACATCTTACCCATTGCAAAACCACTTAGAAAAACCGAGACTGCAATCAAACGCCCTCGTAAATTCCTATCCTGTGGTACATATTTGATACTGAGCACCCATTCTATCGACGCCCAAAACTTGACCAAGCTTCTCCATTGATAGGACAATCTCCAACACAATATCTGAGACAGCAGAGAAGCGGCGTAGAACATTGCACCCGCTAAACGAGCTGTTACGCTTCCTGAAAGAATCGTCTAGATTTACTGAGAAAATATTACCAAATCAGCTTTTATCAGCTATCCTTTTGCAATGTTTGATGAATAATAAGTTAAATAGGCTTTTATGTTTACATGCAATATTTAATGGGAAAAACTAACAAAGGGATATATTTTTACAAAATAAAAAGCCCTCTAAAAAACAAGATTTAAATTAACTTTTAAGAACTAGCATTACAATATCCCCATACTATTGGTCATTTTAAAGACTTCTTGCTTCTCGTTTTTCCCCCTTTCGTATTTATCTACTTGTAAAACATAATAAAACTCACTTTGATTGCTTGTGTCCCTTGCCCAGCCGGCCAAGGCTCGAATAACTTTCACAATAGCGCCGCACTGTATTGCTATCAACAAAATTAACACACAGACACCCCACAGTTGCCACAGTATGCTATCGCTTCCGGCGACACCGAACCAACGGGCACCTCGAAAAATAGTTCCCATAAATTGGAGAAATATCTAAAATATAAAAAATAATAAAAACATTTAATTAAGTCACGTAAAAAACCATTAATATTAATTTCTGACATTTGTCCCAAGCCATACAACAAAAAATTTCCGTAGAGATCCGAGTCATCGCTGGATTATAGTAGACTATGGAGAGAGTCTTAAAAACAATGTAACAGAGTGTTAAAATACATACTTAGGAATGTAATGTATACGATATATCTCTTTTCATGGTGTGGGAGTCTTGGCTTATTATAAGTATGGTTTTTATTACTCTCTCTATCTACTTTACAGCGAGCGTGGTCACGGGGAGACTGAGATATTAGATGACTTGAAGGTTACATTGTTGTTTGCGAACTACCTCCACTTATTTCTCCGCAGAAAAATACTCTACATACCAAATGTAGAGTATTTTTCCAGAAGTTATAAGCAATGGTAGGTGGTGGTAGTTCGCAAACAAAAATTTTTGTATGACCTTAAAGATATCTAACATCTCAGTCTTCCCGTGACCACTCTCGTTGTAAAGTGTTCGAAATGTCAGAGTAATAATATAATGAATAAATCGCCTTTAAAATCCGTTAAAAAGTCTTTAATTTCTTAATGCTTAATACTCGAGTAAAATCAAACAATAGAAAATACTATGTTTCAAGAACCAGAAAAAAGGACCTCTGCTGCATCGAAATAAAGTGAAAAAAGTGGATAAATCATCATAAGATTTATTATTCATTAATTATTATTTTCTATTAATAATTTGTTTACACGCAAAAATTTGATATTTGCAGGATTTAACACTTTTTTAACTTGATTTTAACATTTACTTACAAAATGGTGTCAATACGAGAATATGATATAAATTTACGACAATATTATACTGAAATTAAACTGTAAATTAAAGCTTCCGCCATTTATGTTACATCGTTCTCTTGTTCCTTCAGGCAGTTAAGAGATTAACGCTTTTGAACTCGATGTTAACCAAAGTTTCTAATTTGAGGTCCGTAAAACTGCCGAAATATAGTACATGTTGTATTGTAGATGTAAAAAATGATTTTTTCAGCAAAAAGTTCAAACATCAGAACTATACCAAAATGAAATGGAACCAGGCAGGCACCAGCTTTCAAACAAAATTATTCATACAAATCGGTTGAGCCAGTAATAATTTATAAGGTAAAAAATACAAAAAAAAAACTGTAGAATTGATAAATACCTTCGTTTTCGAAATCGGTTGAAAACAAACATTTTTCATCATCATCATCATCACTTAACAACATAACACGACGTGTAGATAAAGAAAATTATTAAAGCATATTTTGTATAAATATAATTTGTAAAAAAAACATAATAAATGTTTTACCTTCTTACAAATGAGTCGAGCAAGCCTGGCTTTAATTTAAATTTAAAATCTTAGCTACCACATTCACATAAATCGATTATTATGAGAGATGTTTATCATCCTCTGATATCGCTAACGTCATCTTTCCCGTTTTCCCCCTAAAAATATACTTACGTCATGATGCGGCTGATTCGCTAAAATTAATTCGTTTCCATGTCTCTTTATTCTTTGCTTCTTCATTCTTACATTATACATTTATGAAGTGCTTCCAAACTACGATTTGCAATTGCGAATAGTTTTTGCTTTTCAATTTTCTATTTTACTTGTACCGACTCTAATATTGATAAATACTAAACTGACCGGTAACCTTCCAGCTACGTCGATATCACGCGATCTATCGTTTAACTATACGATCGAGTAAATAAACAAAATATTAAAATATAGCCTGAATTCTAGGACTTTCCCCTTTAAGTTGTTATAACGATGGCATAAATCAAGATAAGTTATTTCACTATCATTGGATTTACGATTATTTTTCTAACTAATCGAATAACATTCTTCTGATATTTTTGTCTGTGAATCCAAGTCTATAAATTTTATCTATTAATCTATAACTTTATTAGGAATGGCAATTACTAAAGACTGCCACTAAAATTAATTGTATTCATTTCGTTATTCTTTTAATGGAAAAGCTTTAATCAAAATACTTTATTTATAAAAAGCCATCATAAAATTTTGAATTAGGAAAGAAGAAATCCCAAATAAACAGATAAATGCTTAATGATAATTTATGAAGATAAGATAAATTCATTTAACGAGTAAAACTTTCGGCTGTTGTGCTCTGCAAAACTCTGAAGGGAAAACAAAAAAGTTGTGCTTAATTTAGTTTGTAACGAAACTGTATAAATTTTTAATAGTTGCAACAATAGGGAATACAAATCTGTTGTTAAAATCTAATACAAACTCAATGATGTATGTGTATTTTTCAATATTTTGTTTTTTTAACAATATATATAGTCAAAATAGGCACAGACTTGTAAAAAAGCTGCAAAAAGCAGATGTCTGATTTGAGACTACACACAATATGAGCGTGGTTTTCTTTAATAAGAGATAATTCAAATTATAGTATATACTCACCACATTACGAAACTATACATAATTTATACTAATACGTAGAGGGTATTCAAGTTCAAGACATAAAGTATTAGTCAAAAATTATGTTTGTCACGAAAACTCTTACAAGCTTATTTTTTTATCCACCACCGATTCGGAAGATGGCTCACAGAGAAGAATCGGCAAGAAACTCAATGGATATTCATTGGCTGATAATAACTATGCTGTGCATATTATGGGGGGGTATATTTGGGGAATTGTGCATTTCACGCATTCCATCTTCAAGGTATTAGTTTTTAATCAAAGTATATTTAACAAATTATTTAAATTTGTACACTATTATAGTTACATGAAGAAGAATTCTATAAAAATACGAATCATTTATTAATAAATAATTCATCTTCATTCTATACTAAAATGTGAATACATCACAAAATACTCCAACTTTATTCAGGTCGAATTTTTCACACTTTGTCACCTTGTTTTCGTAACAAATACCGAATAGAATCCACTGTAAAATTTTGTTTTCATAGAGTCGTTAGCGTGTCCTGGGGTCCCGTGTGAAATACACAAGTTTTATTATTATTATATTATATACATATGTATATTCTTGCAAATGTAAACATATATGCATATTAAATAAAATTTTCACGTATAACACAGAATTACTATGTGTGAACACGAGGTGAACGCTTCCTAAGTTGATTTAAATTCAACATTTAAACTAAAGATCGATTGAATTAAAAAAAATAACGAATAAACGTTATGATGTCTTAATTCATACAAGTAATATAATGAGAGGAGCCCAAGACACGTGTCCTTTTTTCCCTTTCCAGTAATTTCTTTTATTTTCGTCATCAATGCATACTTACCCATCATTATCCTCCAAACTTGCAAATGTTTATGAACAGTAGTGTTCGCTTACCTTTACATCTATATGCTTTGCCAACTCTAATATACAAAAAAAAACAATTGAATACTTAGAGAGATAAGATTTCGTACTTGTAAACACAGCACTAAATTATAATAAAAAAGCTATACGGAATCCCTTGCTACCTCTCATATCAACCTTAGCCTACTTTTCCGGCAGCAAATAGTTCTCAATACCACTCGGGATTCAAGCGTCGCAAGTTGATTGATGATACAAAGGTCTGTTACTGTAACAGATAGTTTCTAGTTTGCATTTGTTTATTTTGTTCTACCTCGACACCTGTTATAAAGTTGTGCCGATCCGTAATGTTGTGAGTACCATACTAGCTTTGAATGAGGTTTTCTCAGTCACACATCAAATCAAATCACATCAACATTCTTTATTGTGTACTTAGCCAAAATAGATATAACAAATGACATAAATAATTTCATAGATATAAGTTCTACAAATACTATCTAAACTGACATCACAAGAGTATAACAGGCGGTCTTATCACTATAACAGCGATGCCTTCCAGACAACCTGGTAGACACATCCAGTCACAATTAGAACAATTTTTGTATTATATTTATGTAGATGAAACCATGGACCATTATTGTCATCGCAATAAAAATACTTTGTTGCTTTTGCCTTTTTTTGAAGTGTTGATTGGTTTACACGGACAATCGTTGTCGGGGGAAAAGTGCAAGGAAGAGAAAATGCAGGCAGGAGGAAACAAGGTGAGGAAGAAGGGCAGCTTGTTCATTATCTTTACTTTGTGGTGTTTAATCGTTTAAGGAGCAACACTTTTTCTTGCCAAAATAACTACTATTAATTGCATATTGAGGGCCTGTGTCTAAATTAATTTTTAATACATAACTTATACACATTTTTAGTATGCATTACAAGCCTTGTGTGTGTGTGTGTGTGTTATTGCAATCTTATGGACTTATTGCTTTATTCATTGTGTTTTATTAATTTTAACTGCACTATTCAGTAAATAGGTTTCTGATGGCATATGGTTGGCATATGGTTGGCATATAGTTAGTGCCATAACACAAAAAGAAGATATGTCTGCGATCGTAAATATTCGTTATGTGATACGAACCTTAGCACATAATAAAACACGGTACGGTATTTAAAAATATTTATTTTCCTACTTTTTCATACATAAAGATATAGAATAGCAATAATTACATTCAAATTAAAGTACATTTTTTATAAACAGATAAATTACATCACAACGCTTGCTAATGATCATTATTTACATCGATATAAATTACGAAAAAAACCTTTTTATATTGCATTACATCATTTTAAGTTATCTTTTTACATAATTCGTCCATCTAATTAATGCAAATTACTCAATTATCTTAAAAGTGTTTTACACAGAGTTCACATGAAAAATATTTTTAACAACTTTACCGTTTACCTAGTTTGGAAGATTTGTACATTTTGCTGGTACAATTTTACATTATTAGTTTTGCTACCATCATATATGAATAAATACTTTGTTTTTAATTCTTTAAGCTTACAAATTGTATACAAAATACAACGAGCTTTCGAAGGATAGTGGTTGAATGGTGATTTTTATCTTAGGATTAGATTCTATAAGATCACACATTTCGTGAACTCTTTAGAAGAACATTTATGTTTCGAACATTTATTTTTAAATTATAAGTAACATTTGCTTTGTTTTTGATCGAATAAAATAATTGATTTTCAGATCATTTTCACGAAAATACTAATTGTTTTATTTTGTCTTAACAATTACTACATAGATAGATTGTCGTTGAATGTAGAAAACTAGTGTCTATTTCTATGCTAAGTTAATTATTTAAACTACACATTAAAAATACACAGTAAAAACCTTATATCATTGAATTTTGCGTTTACATCTTTGATGAAGAACTTGTATTTCTCTTTAAAACATTTAAATACGTTTTACTTTTCACGAAATTCAGTTTCTATTTACACGTATTATACTATCAAAACATATATTTAATCAAATTTAAAATTCTCTTTACATCTATACAGTTCTCTTTAAATGGCAATCTACTGAGTCGATAAAGATAGTGAGGGCGAATTTCCTTTCAATGAAGTCTCTAATACATACCCAAACACATTTTAACGAAATGTTCGTTCATACATTATTTGTCATTTTACAAATAAGCTAAAGTTACAGCCATGTGCCTCGTATTTATGTTAAACATTTGCTGAGCAACAGTTGATCAACATTATTGATGCGCGAGATGTTGCGTGATTTTTTATCAATGTCGTCGGTCTTTGAGCGTGAATTTACTGACATGTGTTATAAACTATGCAACACGCAATGTTGCTAGCAATATGCTGACAGCAACTCTGCAACATTTTGATTAAACTTTGTTGCTAAATATATGTTGACCCTAGTACGAGGCTTTAGACTTTTTAACTTAGATTTTCTTACTTTATTTTTCACTTAAGGGCCAAATAAACCAAACACATCCAAGAAGTCTTTCAATATATCTAACACATAAACATCAATATCTAACATTAAAGTCTCCTAACGGTGGTTCGATCATCACAGTTTCCGTAGTGTCCTGAGTAGGGGCTGTGGGCATGGCGGAGGGTCGGAGGGAAATCGCGAGAGGAAGCGCGGAGCGAGCGCAGAGTTGCGACGCGCCGCGGGTGGAACCTACCGACCTGTAGCGAGTGCAACGACCTCGTCTAGAATAAAAGTTGTTTTTTAGACTGTGGTCGAAAATAAACAAAAAACACACGTAAAAACAACAGATTTTAACCCGATATACATTGTCGCGCGGTCAGGACAGACATGACAAAGAGGTATATCGCGACTTCTTAAAGCAGTTCTAATTTTAGTTTGTAAAGAAGACAGAGCTATGCAGACTGAGTAGCGGCATCATTTTCCCGCATTGAAATGAGGACTGCCTCAAGACATGACGGTAAACCGTCAAATATCTAAATAAAACTTAATCATTGGAAAAATTTGTCGAGATATTTAAAGCAATTTTTTTTAATATATTTTTATTTTATTTTTCAATATATCATTATGAAACCTTATAAATTCCAAACAGAAAGATTTTGTTAAAGATTTACATTTCATTATATTTACAGGTTATCCAAGTTGTGGGTTTTTTGTAGAAGACATTGTAATACAAGGATTTCTTTTTTATTTCGCTTACAATTATATTTGGGTATAAAGAACGTTCATAAAGTTCTCTATACCAACTGTTGATACCAATTCAAACTTTGATGTTTGTTTGATCAATAACAAGCTTCAATACAATATATGAGAACTTAGCAAGACTTGTTTGTGTATTGTAACTACTAAGCAAAATGAAGACATATTCCACCCATTGCACTGTAAACGATCATACAAACAAGAATTCATACCGATTCAAAGTCTAATACTTTGAATGGTATCAAAATTCTTTATATAAAGAATCGGCTTATAGAACTTATAGAATGAATAGTGACGGTCATTTTTAATTTGATTTGTCAAATAGACAGCACAACACACAAGCACTGTAAAACGAGGAAGCTTCCATTGCGTAAAGGTTAAAAGTCAATATTTTATAAAATGTTCGTAAATTCATCTGAATAAGTTACTAGCATCCCGCCCCCGCGTCGCTCGTGGTACAAAGATTATAGCAATCAGGGATCACGCACAAATACAGTTTTAGTGTGTTAATATACAGTGTCTCTTCCTAAATACTTTTGAAAGACAATTAAGTATTCAAATACAATATCTAAATAACACATCTCAATATTAAGTTAAATCTCAAGAGTTAATTTCTACCTACTATTCAGTCAGCTTAAATCATTTTGAATACAAGTCGAAATAGTTAAAGTTGCAGTGGATAAAACTTGTTGAACTTGGGGATAGAGTAATTCCGGACTTTTTGAACCGATTGAAATAAAACTCACATCAATTATGCATATTTAACTTGAGATATTCAGAATGTACTTTTTGACCATTACTTCGTGTTTTAAGTTTATCATAAAGATTCTAATACCTGCGTTTCATTTTTAATACGCAAATCTAATAGATAAGATTGTACAAGTTGAGAACTAATAATACAAAAAATAAGAATATAAAAGTAAGTACATTTTACAAACATTTCAATGAATGTTGAATACCAAGTCAATATCTAAACCATTGATATAAGTTATTTCCATCAATGTTATAAAAAATAATAATTCTAAATTTCATTTTAATTTATTAACATAGTTTTTAATGGAAATTAGTCTTAATAGTAGCTCGAATAAATTTAATGAATGAATGCCTTAAGACACAAAATAGAATAAAGCTTAAAATTACAAACAGGATAACATTGTCAACAAGATCACAAAATAAAATAGTTCAAAGAAAGTTTCTGCAAATCAAGACCCTAAAAAGTACATTAATCCAGACAATGTTACAAGTACTATCCCCTTGCTAGCTCTGCGATTTACATCACTAGGTACCAAACGTGCTGAGACTGCATTTGTTCTATCTTGTTGGGGAGAATCGAAGTAATTAGTTCAATTGAGGGCATAATTTATATGAATTTGCTTGTGGAGCAACGTTTGACACTAATTAGATAGCTAGTAAGTAGCGTTTTACGTAGTGTCTATATCAAAGAAGAAAACAGAAGTTGATAACTTTCCATAATAGACAAATTATACCGTGAAGGGGAAATCGGGAACATTTTAGTCAGCAATTGGTAAGCATATACATATGAAATAAAATTACTTTAAATATTGTTAACGTGACTCTTTGAAATAAATAATTAGAACCGTGATCCAATCCACGTATATACAACTTACAAAACCGTTTATATGAAATTATCTATATCTACATGTTATTAATAATAAAGTTCTATTTCGTCTCATTTAATGACAAAATCAACAGTTCATATAAAAAGTGTATTTTACAACAGACAGTCAGCGAACATGCGATCGTTAGACGTGAGACTAAACAAAATTTCTGAAGTCTCATTTCCTCAATTAAAATTAACCAATCCATTGTGAATAATGGAATGAAGCGAACCACTCAGAGATGTTATCTAACTGGATTCACAACAAATGATACTCGACGATAATTAATGTCGACTAAACAATATCACCGGAGCTTTAAACAATTTTCAATCTGTTTGCTCTTGGAGTACTGCCAAGCTTTCGTTTATTTTACTATGGAGTACTTAATTATACTTTTCAGTGTTGAAATTGGCATATTCATTGAAAGCTAATTGGTAACATTTGCAATGTTGCCTGCTTCAATTATGTACTTTGTAATGTATGAACTGGCAGGTAACCGTGAAGACTTAAAGTAGTATTAACTATAGTGTGAGAAAAAGACAGATCTTTTAAGGATGTCCAACCCCCTGATCAAAATAAATTTACGAATATCTAGCATACGACAATGTTGTTAGTACAAACACAATAGGTTGTTGACATTGAAACAATCTTTCCTTAAACTTAAATAAACATAGCGCCCGACAACATGAAGAGTAACAACAGAGAGGAAGCAAATTTAAAATTAAATCGTCATGGACAAAGAACTGAATAAATACAGATAAATAGTAAGGTCACAAACATCCATAAAAGTTGAATCCCTAAGAAATCTGAATCGACAATGATATAGATATTGTCGCTCGAATCCCGGCAAAGATAAGGTCTGTGAAAAATTGATGGGATCGAGTATTTGAGGACCTAAATCCACACGATCACGCTAACCAGGAAATCACGCCATTTATTAGAGCACTTTTCCTTACAAAATTGCCGTAGGTCATTGAACTCAACTAAAACGAAAAATAATTAAATAGACATAATAAATGAAAGTTTTGATGATAATACTGTTACAAGGAAGATGGAATGTTATGCAAATAATAATAATTACTAAGCAACTGTAATAGCAAAACATTATAACAGGATTAGCCGGTGATGATATCCTGAATTATTTTAAACGTATAGAAAGTTACATGCTTTTACTGGAATTGAAGAATATTTTACTAAATTCGCACTAGATGCCTTATCAAATTAGCGTAATTAATGACAACAAAGGAGTAACTAAAAGAAGGCCTCAGTTTGTGCACGAACGTTATATTATAAATGTACAACAGAACACAGAAAGGACAAATTCTTCTTCAAAATTATTAATTAATTAATATTTGTCAAATAAGCTTTGCTCATATAGCAACAGCCATTCAAAAGTAATGTCCGAACAAATGCAATCCAAGTGGACATAAAAGTGGATGAGCTTCAACTTGTAGACGACAATAATGTCTTAACCACGGGAGTAACTGTTTAATTAGTTAAACTATTTCATAGCCCGATCAAGCTACATTGTCTCGAGAGAATAGCTGTTGTGGTCTTATATTGGGATAGTCTTGATACTGGAATTTGTTACTACGTCGACGATAATTATTGTATTGAGACAACAAAGATGGTTATTTAAAAACAGTGTCTTTAGTTTTTAAGATGATTTTATTAGCTTCAATTGTAGGTATGTTTGTATGTATGCGATTCATTTAAGTTTGATCTTGGCCCACTTTAAATGGACAGAATTAATCAACTTTGTAAACTTATCATGTATCCGTGTCAATACAATAGTTTCATGACTTTATTCTATTGGTGCGTTTTGGATCGCCAGTATTTAATAATTTCCTTTCGTATACGTAAGAGTGAATGATAAAATTTAGATGAGTATATAAATAAATCGTGTCTTTTAGTATTTTTAACTATATTTATAATTGAAAGTTAGCTACAAACCATATTTTCGAGTACCGAAACTAATTAAAATTCAAAGTTTTAAACAAATCGGAAAAAAAATTGTTCGCTACTATTAAGGCTTCATTAAATTTTCTCCAAGAACACAATATCTTACTTTTCTGTTTTCAAAGAACATTGAAGATTTTTTTTGATACTTAATTTCACTAAGGATAAAATTAACGCGACAAGGCGTTCAAATTACACAATTAATTACGGGAATTGTAATAAATGCTGACATTAATTGCACGTTTATTTGCTTTTGTTTTAAAATTTGTACTTTTAAAGTAGGACGAGCCTGTTTCGTGATACATTTGCTGTTTAACAAGTATTCGGGTAAAATAAATAAATAACTTCATTCTACAAAGTAGCAATTAACGAGATATCTTCCAAAATTTTCAGATATCAGTTCCAATTTACTAATTAATGATTAAGTGTTGTTAAATCTCAAATAATTCGGAATCATGATACGGAAAAGCGGAAAATTTCAGATTAACCTTGAGTTTCTCGTCTACAAAGAAATTTTTCATTAGAAACGATAGTCATTAAAGAAATTATTCACGATCTTGTGCGTCAGCGACGCCATCAAACATAAAACATTTTAATAAAGTAGAAATGAGCGTCCCGAACGTATATTTGTAGGAAGAAACTAGAATATTCTAGAATGTTTTAAAGATTAGGCGATTTGAATTCGGCATCCATTTATTAGATTCTCGGTAACATTGAAAGTGTAAAGTCATCATCGATAGATCGTGTTATCAGCAATTCCTTAAAGATATAATAGTAACGCTAAAGATTTAAAGCATTTTATATAAAAATTTTAACAAAAGGAAAAAGGTTTTATTTCAATAATAATTTTTCATTTAATCATTATCGATTAGATGTTGACCAAAGCATTTGTAATAGTTTACTTGCATAATAATCTATAACTATACAGTCAAGGTTAAGATAAAATAAATGCCTTGTTTATATTATAAATGCAAAAGTAACTCTGTCTATCTGTCTCTTCAGGCCTAAACCACTTAACCGCTTTGGATGAAATTTAGTACGAAGATAGTTTACTACCTAAGAAAGGACATAGGATAGTTTTTATCACAAAAATCACACGAGAACGGGAACTCAGCAGGTTCCAGTCTATCTTTTCCTTTAACCTTGCGAGCGAAGTCGAATGCGGAAAGCTAGTTTTGTATATTTTACTCACCTGCTGCAATGGCATTTGAGAAGTCGCAAAAACGCCGCTCTGAAAGTTCGGTTGAACACAGTATATATGATGGGGTTTATGGTAGATGACACATAGCCCAGCCACAGGCATATGTCCACTACGTGCTCTGTGAAATGGAAAATCAATAAGTCAAATGATATCGAAGAATCAATCAAAATAAGAATTACTAAACAAAATTATAGTTAAACGTGACATTTTCATTGTCAATTTTTTTTTTATATTATTACCGCTTTTGTTTAATTTTTGGAACTTAATTAACGAACGTTTTTAGCAGATATTTCGTTATTTTTATCTTATATTTCCATAAAATAAGCAGTCCTCCTAATAACATTAGTCGGCATCGAGAGGTTCCACCTCCTGAAAACCACTTCAACCATAATAAATACTGAGACGTAATGAGACAAAAATGTAATTAATTAGTTATTTTTACCTTTACGTACGTACGTCTCAAAAACGAACGAGGTACTCAAATTGACTGAATCTGTTTTTTTTCTTTTGTATTGTTACTAAATAGCTCTGCGATTTGTCAACGGAGAGATTCTTTTTTGCGTTTTATATGATATTATTGACATTTGGACCCATTTAATATTTGAATTGCTACCTTCCCCCAAGAGGCATCGGTGACCTTTTTTAACCAAAAATTATTTGAAATATACACTTATAATTAGAAGTTATTAACGAACACAAATATACTACTACTCATTGAGATTTCTATCTCAAATTTTAAAGAATAGAAAAAAATCTCATTTATATGAATATTACGCTAAAAATAGATAAATCTACTTATTTTTCTACACTAAACCGGTATCAGCTTCACAAAAGCTCTGTGGATGCACATAGGCGGTGGTGATAACCACCTCAAGTGAAGCTATAACCCACCTGTGTGGCCCGCTCTTTTATATAAAAGACAATACCTGGTACAATACAGGCTGGACATGCAGCGAACAGTATGTTCAGAAGGAAGAATGGCGCCCAGCATAACACGAAGGTGAAGAAGACGAGACCAAGAACCTTCGTCGCTTTCTGTTCATTGGCCACTGCATTTGCTGAGAGCGACCTCCCTTTCTTGCGGTTTGTTAGAAACCTGGTTATGTAATAAATATGTTGTTTTTACAACATATTGTACAATAAAATATAAAGTTAATCAAACTTCTTGACAACTCGAGAAATTTTTGAAGAATAGAAAAAATTGATCACACAAATTGATAGCCTATCGACCACTCGTGATCCCGCCTCAGCAATCGAATTTGTTGCTCTTTCGGTTTCATGCGCCAAAGAGGCATCCCATTAGTGGTATTGTTCTAAAATTTCTTGTTTATAAAGCATTTTAATGCTATTAAAAATAAAATCCTGACTACTCTTTATTTCGGTTTCACGCATTTTAGAACGTTGATTTAATATAACAATATATTTATTAAAAACTGATTTGTAGGAAAACTGGTCATAATCAGCGAGAATATACCGTTTGTGCTTTAAATTAGTGTTTGGCAAAAAAAGTACAGAATGTCTTGTTCTTGTGATTATTACGTTTTAATTATTCAGTATGTTAGCCTGTAATATACATATATGCCCTTATAAAAGAATAAGACTAAACATTGTTACTATATTTTACTTTAAAATTAGTGTATTTGGCTCGTTTTTGTTTTATTTTATACTATCTCATATAGTCACTGTCCAACTGCAATGTTAGTTGTTACCAACCATATTTTTGGTAAAAATCTCATAAATTAAATTTCTTTTTAGACATTTCGTTTTACCAAAACTTATTACAATACAAATACACAAAAAATATACTTACTCAAATATACCAAGACATCAAGACAACGATCAATCATACTTAACAATAATTTATATGACATATTTAGACGTTGGTGTTGATTTAATATATTACTTGACGTACACGTTTGGTATTTACATGTGTTAAAGTCTGTAATTAAAATAAATACTACAGATCAAAAGATAATAATCTTATCAGACTCTCCTATCACATAGCCCAAAAACTAAAATAATTATAGAATAGTGTTTATCGTTCAGAAACGAATCTGTGTATTTAATAATCACAAATACTTTAGGTTTCGTAAAACAAGTAATCAATCAAATAAAATAAAATCTTGTTTTTATAGCAATGGACGTTTCCAAATATTTTCATGTGACCTATACAGATTATAAATAGCTTTATAAAGAACTCGCGTACATGCAAACGGAAAAGAGCTGAACTGAAAACTTCTAATCGTTAAAAGTTTAATTTAATTTCGTACATATCTGTTATAGAATGAATATGCTAAAATGTTATTGCGGAATAACTGTGAACAACTCTAGGAGCATCCCGTCGAAAGATAATTCCCCAGCTACCTGGAGACTAATTACCACATATCAGCGTGTTATGGTTTCAAACGTTACGTGGCAGTCCCAAAACAATAACTTCCCAGCGCTGACACTAGTTGAAATGTTTTGTCCCACATGCATAACTTTGTTCTTAGCGTAACTGTATGTCTAATATCTCCTCTGAATAGTCACTTTGGGATACCGTATTCGGATGCTTAGGAGTCCTTTTTAAAAGTGTTATATAAAAGCATCTGGTGCGCAGAAATATTCCACGAAAGTTTTTGAGAGATATTTTATATGCAAGATAGATTTATTATTCATTTTGACACAAAAATGATAGCCGCGAAGCAGCACTGGCTAGTTTAAACTAGTTTTAACTGTGTCTTACGTTTTAACCAAAGATCGCGTTTTATTTGAACCTACGTAATGTTTGTAGTAAAAATTAAAATAAAACGGAACGGAACTATTTGTGATCTGTGCGTAAGGTAAAGCTTAATTTGTTAGGTTCAAAGTTTCATGCATTAACCAAATTTGTTTAAGAACCTTTTACTGACTTAAGCCCAATTTCAAATTTCAAGTTATACCTACATACAGTAAAACTTGGTTAAGTGGGACCTGGATAAGTGAGAAACCTCCGTAACTGGAACTCATGCTGAGGTCCCAACACTTTGGCACTGAATTACCTCTGTTAGTGGGACGAGGTAAACCTCTATATCTGGGATTTGTTCTTTTGATTTATCATCATAGTTACCTCTATAATTGAGACAGCGAGTAAATTTTATATGCATAAACCTCTGTAACTGAGATAACATTGTTTGTTTACTCATTCTTATTCTACCCACAAATTCCACACGTAATTCCAAGTACGTAAGTACAAATTTTGACCTTCAATTAGCTTCAGTTTTAGTTTCACTTTACTATCATACAAATGTTTATTTGAAAAATGTCAAAACGAAAGCTACAATCGTTATCATTACGTGAAAAACTGAAGTTAATATCCGTTTATGAAAGTGGGAAGATACGCGAAGAGACCTCTATTAATGGAACCCTCTGTAAATGAGACAGATATTTATTTATACCTGTATATCTGAGACACTGGGTAAGTGGAATACCTCTATAAGTGAAAAGACATTGCAGGTCCCTTGATGTCTCACTTAACCAGGTTTCACTGTATCACGGTATTAATGTAAAATAATGTATCACAAATGATTTTACATAAAAGCGAGAACACTAATTTCAAAACGTTTCAGTATATTTATGTATGAGATATTTCCATGTGAATAATACCGCACATCTAGACGAAACGAAAATAATACGAAAATATTTCGCTAAAAAATTTCTAAGCACAATATAATACATAGCTCGTTCAAAACTTCCAACTATAATGTCCAAACGGAATGTCTAAAATGACTATTCATTAAAAGGACATTGTGCTTTCAGAAAACGAACATTGTGCTGAATCGTGCATTATTAATTTTCAAACTTTTCTTCCGAATGTGCACTTTAGTTTCTAACAATACCACAATAGAAACTGCTGTAGAACCACGCTCTCGTATTAAATGAATTTTGATATTTGATATTTCGTTATATCAATTTATTGTCCTAATTTATAACTGGCTACATTACTCTTTCACTGTAAATTTATAGGCAAAAATATCTCAGTCTAAAGACAGTTAATATGACTAATACATATAACTAACTTCAATTAATTTTGTTATTTAAAATGCGATCCAAGTAAAAAATCTTCCATCCATCTGAGAATTGGTTATTATTTATATACACTTATTTATAACAACAAAAATAAAAAAAACTTCTACCACTTCAGTGCTTGGAAATAAATCATTCGAAGTCACGTTTATGTGAATCCTTTCTATTTAGGATGCTATTCTAAATAATAAAGATATAATAATATAAAATAAAGATAATCATTATTTAGCCAAAACATGATACCTTGCATATAGTAACGTAAGGTATAATGTTGCCTCTTAAACTAGAAAACTCTGTATCTTAACAGCCAACTCCTTATAAATAAATCCATATTTAACGTAGAAGTAATTCTACACGCGTTTTTGCTAATCTTCACCATTTGTCCAGGCTCCCTGTAATTAAAACAATACCAAACAAGTTATATGACAAGCGAAACCTGAAAATCGAATTACTACGTACCTCAAAGTCAAAGCATTGGGAGCAGGAAGGGCAATCTTCAAGGGCTTCTTAGCCCGTCTGGTTTCAGCTGCGATGCTGGGGGGAGTCTGCGTGGCCACGTCGCGGCCCTTACGAGAACCACCCGCTCCGTTCCCACACCCGTTCATGTAACTCAGTTGCGGGTGGGACACGCTCATACCTATTTTGTTTCTTTGAGACCTGGAGAAGGAAAAAGAACTTAAATCGTAGATATACTCTACCAAGAGAATTCAAATGTCTTTATCCTAGTAAATATTTCTACCTAAACTTCACACCCATATTTTCAATAGACTTTATAAAAGGAATTTCACTAGGTGAAACGATTTTTATGATTCTTTTTTTATTTGAAAGTTGGTGCCTGCCGTTTTTTGTATTTGATCTTATTCTGACAATCTAAAGGTGGTTTTTTGTTAAAAAAAATATAGCTGGATCGGTCTAATGTGCCACAAATTGCTTCTATTTAAGTATAATTTGCCATGACAGGGGATTAAAGGGTTAAGTCACTTTAAACCTTTAAAACATTTAACGTTTAACCACATAGAGTGATAGTAAGCTAGTGAACTCCACATGACACGCTCACCGCAAAATTGCATTGTATGACTGAAGTTTATTCAGCCCGGTATATATTTTTCAATATTCAGATGATAAGAGTCTAAAGGTACATTACCGAAATTATTAGAGTAAATTTCGAACAGATCATGAATAAAATATCTTGCAATAATTACTCTCATGTCCCTTTGAAGCAAAATGTCCCTGAGGATACCATCATTTTACGTCGCATCCGAATATTTTCGTGTTAGGTAAAATGATGTTACATATAATTTAATTAAAGTGAGTAATCACACACGCATTATATTAACAATAATTTGAACACGAATATTAAATTAAGATGTTCTAATATATCGACTTTTAAGACCTTTATTATTTTACATACGGATGACACATTATGGATGGATATATACATTCAATGTAGTAGTATGTATACCTACAATACAGTGATTAAGAAATTACCAGGTCACACAAATCAAAGCAATTCATAACAATTATATGAAATATAAAAGTAAATATAAAGATAAGCTGCAATTTTTTAATCAAACCGACAAAATTTCCCTAATAAAGTAATCCTGTCAAGAAAAGCGCACATAAAAATAATAGAATATTTAGAAATTAAATACTTTTAATGGATAAAATAATATATAAAATAGATAACAATAAAATACCTTAACAATAGTATATTCAAATTGACAGTTACCTGGAGACAGTAGTTACCCGCCACGTCATGTGCCTAGACACGGCAGCGGGAGACAAGTCCGGGGAGCTCCTAGCGTTGGTACGACGAACTTGCCTTTCAGTGGGCCCATTGTCGAACGCTCCACATTGTCTATAACATGTTGGAAGCATTGGAAATTCTGTAGGAACCTTTAGTAATTGCTTGTATCAGTTCCCAAATAAGGGAAATAATTAATAAATTAATTAATATTCAGCGATACAACGCCATCTATTACCAAAAGGGTTATAGAGTATGTATAGATAGGTCTGGTGTGTAAAGAAATTTACTATAGACTATTATTGAATCCATTATCTGTACCAGAAATACACGATATTTTTTTGTGATGAAGGCTTTGTAACCCATGCCGAACACTCTGCCAACCAAGCGATCTTGTTTATTTTATATAATTACTAGCTGTGACCCGCGGTTGAAACCGCGTAAGTCCGTATCCCGTAGGAATATCGGTATAAAAAGTGCCTATGTATTATTTCAGTTGTCCAGCTATCTACGAAGCAAAATAGTATTACTATTCACCAATATGTCAGGAAAAAAAAACACGAATAAAACACGAATATGACATTTTCTAAAAAAGATTCCTAGCTAGATCGATTTATCGCCCCCGAAACCCCAAACCTATATACTAAATTTCATGAAAATCGTTGGAGCCGATTCCGAGATTCCAATTATATATATATATATATATATATATATATATATATATATATATATATATATATATATATATATATATGTATATACAAGAATTGCTCGTTTAAAGGTATAAGATTTGATAACGATACATACGATGACAAAAAAATATATTATAGTAATATTGAACATAAAAATTGGGATGAATCTAAGATCATAAAATTTGATATAACAACATTTTCTTATGACAAATTTTAAAGAAAATTTGAAAAATATATGAATTTGGAATATTTCCATAACTTATTAACTATACAAGCAAATAACAATACGGAAGACCGACTATCAAATATAGGTTACCACGAAATCGCCAAAAATGCTGCAATATAACTTAATAATTTCAAAGAGCATAATTAAGGCCCATACCTGCGCCGACAAAAAGCCTTAATGATTCGTTTTAACAAAATTTCGTTGCTATTGTCCCCATCTTAAGTAAAAAGTGACAAAGTGACACTATAGAAAATCCCACAAAACATTGCGAAATTCGTTATATTAGTACTGTTTAAGGGCGGGACAAAAGAAGTCATTAGCTCGGTTAAAACAGTGTTCAAACTTGCTTCTGTTTCGCGGCTTTTGTACGAATACTTGCATGACATATGATAAACTAATCGCAGCGATTTTTGAGTTTTCATCGTTCGCACGTCAATTGAAAAAGAATTTAACCCAAGATAATTTTTTTTTTATAATTAACAAACTGATAGCACTATAGACAAGATGTAATTTAATATAATCATTGTAAAATTTTAAAAATAAATGTTATATTCAATGGTATTTATAAAAGTGAGATTCAGTGCCAATAACGTATTTACTTCGCTAAATGAAATATCGCTAGCGTTTAAACTTTTGGCACACTTTGGCCAGAAATATTTAATTAATATGAAGCTACTCTTGACTCTCCGTTTGACGAGAAATACAACTTTTTCTCACGCAAAATTCTCAGCTGTTTTATCTCAACTACCCAGGTTAATATAGCAACAATATATTTGTATGATAATAAAGCCTTTTATTTCTTTTATAAATTAGTTTGTAAAGCTTACAATATTTTTATATTAGCGATTAAATGTATACGAAACAAATAAATTCAATAAATATCTATTTTATCTGTTATTATCAAGTACCACTTAAGAGAAAAAAGCCTTTCCAGTTTTGTCCATTTTATTTATTTATTTATTTATTATTTATTTTATACTTTATTGCACACAAACATTTACAAAAAAAGAGATATATGAAACAAAAATTTTAGTTTGACATTTGCTTTTATAATCTTTTTTAATTTTTCTTAATACATTTAGAATATCGTCAAAGTAAATTTGGACTTGTATTATATCATAGCAGTTCGGTAACTAGAATCCAAACGGAGACTAAACTTCAGAATTTCTAACAAATGTCTTTAACAAACCATCCGTCTATGATTGATTTTCAGGTAGTCATAATTGCGTTTAATTATTGCCATCTACTATTCTACGTCGACATGTATATTTCTAACTAATAGTAAAACACGACGCAGAAAATACATCCTCTTGAAAAGCTTTTACTTGCATAGTTACTTGTAGTAGCAAGTTATAGCTGTTACAAAATGCGTATTCAATACATGATATAACCTGTTTATTCGCGATCAAGAATTGCGTATCATAAACCATACGCAGGGGTATGATAAAACTAATGAAACATCGAGAATAACAGCACTAAGCACTTACAAAATCGCGTAGCAAACAATGAGTGAAATTGGATGATAAAACAGAACGCAGTCATAATTCATATATGAGTATTATCGTAACGTATTGATCGTAAAACCACTAATATAATTGTTTGCTTGAATTCACAGACCAATAAACAGAAACTACTGTTTATATTCAACGAGACATGAAATCAACCATACTCCTTCATTTTATGAATTAGCCATAAATATGTGATGAAAAATGCACGATAA
>NC_052112.1:8411336-8453138 GCF_012273895.1 Zerene cesonia | reverse complement strand
ACTCCTTCATTTTATGAATTAGCCATAAATATGTGATGAAAAATGCATGATACGCTACGCTAATTTTCGAAAAAATATCAAAACGTCGTTTCAATTTCTAAAACAAATTATTCACAATAAAAATATCGTGACAATCATTATTGACACAATAATAAATATTTTTATTGGGAAAGATTTACGCTTTATACTGTAAATACTCATTAAATAAACATTACTCAATATACAAGAGCTATTACAGTGGGCTATTTTTATATCCTTTACAATATGATTCATATTATATCTTAATTTTTTCAATGACTCAAATAGTCTTAGAAATAAATGGACTGTATAATTTTAATTTTATTAGTATATACATTTATTTAGGATTATGTCATAGACATCAAAGAATATTGACCAAGCATAATCATTATTTTTATGAGTCCTATTCATATTATGTTATTTGTGGCCGACTACTAAAAAAATGCTGCTATGAATAATTTAGAAACTCATGATAATATTTCAAACGAAACAGTTAAATATGTTCGGTATTATTCAACTATTACATTTAAAATGTAAGCTCTCCAAAAGACGAAAAATAAAAACACCTTTCATAATTATCAACAGTATATATCAACAACAATATATTATCAACAAAAACGATATTATAGAATATAAATCAATGATTAATTAAAAAAAATATACATACATCATCCATTAACTTGAAATTGTGCTTCATTTAACTACACGTTTTGTTGTTTGAGGTATGTGAAAATATGTCAGGGAAATAAGGATTTTTGGCTATCAAATTACATTCATACAAAACGTGCTATTTTTATTTGAAGTGCAGATATTAAAATACTTATTTAAATGAGCTTACTATTTTAATAATACCTAATAATATAATATATTATGAAGTCTCATTTCTTGAGAGGAAGCAACGAAAATTCATTCTGACAGGGTACGGAAGACTGACTACTTTCTCTCAGATAAGTGAAATAAATGGGAAATGTATCTGCCCCACACCCAACAAGAAAGCACAGGTTATTTAAACAATAAATAAGTAATAGCTCAAAGCGACAAAGATATTTTTATATATCCATAACAGCAACCCGTTTTTGAAATTATGCTGATTAATCTTTTGTATTTCACGCTTATACTGGCGCTTAACATATTCCACTTTAAAACAAAAATAAAATAATACTCCACAAAATATATTTCATTTTTCAACGCCAATGGCTTTACCTCGAGCAAGTGCAAAACTTTCGAGTGGCCCTCTGAAATAATTATGTGCCGTAAATAAAGATAAAAATTGTTGAAATTCCATTCGAGTGCCGAAGAACTATTATAATTGAACGATGTAAAGTTAATTACATGGTTGGTACTGTCTATTTCATTAGACGAAGCTACTGTACAAATGTTTGTAATCAGAAAATGAAAGTACGTTATAAAAAAATAATTTTCTGTCCTAAGTTACATTGTTGGAGACTTAATTAGGTACCCAAATCATAAATACTTATTAGATAACGTAACTTATACTTGGAATGATATAAAGCTCACAAAAATAACTTATAAATTAGTTTAAACGTATAGTAGCATATAAGCTTTTTATCGTTTGATAATGGAGATAAAAAAAATGTAGTGCACGAATTGTGTATTAAAAAGAAACAGAAATTGCTTTACTTTCGATTCTTCAAAAACGGATGCAGTTACTCCGCTGATTGATGGACCCCTCTTGGTCTGTTAGAATCATTTGGAAAGCTGCCAAAACATACGGTAATCAAGCTGAATGGAGATCCTATTATAAAGCAAACCCAATGGTGAAATTATTGAAATTATTTCGATAGGTCGATTGGTTTTGAAATGTTTGTTACCAGGGCTTTATTATATTAAACCGTGGCATCTTGACATTGACAATATTTGAAGTTTTTAAAATCAATTTACAAAGATATAATCTACATTTCAGTTATCAGTATTGACATTCTTTTGTAACTTCTAGCTTATAAAATTTCATATATGATTCCATATTTGCAGATTGTTATACATTTAACCATCTTTTCGCCCTCGGCTCCGCTAATTTCCATGGAAATGAGAATTTTCACCGCGTTTAAACTAGCCTATGTGATTATCCAGCCTCCATAGTATAATAATATAATAACATTCATTTATTCGAACAATCATAAACATTAAGGAAATGTTACACGTCAATTCCTAAACATATTTGCGATTAGATATTATCAAACCTAGTTCTACTATCCACTATGCATATCAATAAATATAACTACGTTTCCTTTATTTTTCCTCAGAAAACAAATGAATTATTGCATATCATAACTGATATTTAACGATACAACACGGTATGTGCTTACAGGTTTGATATCATAAGTCTCCGTTATTACCGAGTAATGGTTCAGATGATTAGTTGTAAACGTTATTGAGAGACATAGGTTATTACGCGAAGAGAACCTCGTAGCGTAATGACGTGTGACTTGCGAGATCCTCTTTTAGCGGTATTACTCTTGAGCCTATTTGATGCGAGCGAGCCTTATTTTTCTTATATTTTGACTTAATGTTTTTTTAACTTTTGTATTAAAGGTTATTTGACTGGTGATAGACATACTTATGTACTGACATAACACAAAAATTGTTCAACGATTAGATAGATGTTAATGTCGTTGTGAAAACCATTAGATTATAATCTAACTCACTTAATCTGTTGATAAATTGTGATGTATTATATTTGCTTGCTATTTAACACATTATTTTTCGTTACACTACAATGCGAATACATCACAGTTATATAGAATTGAGACGCGGATTGCGTGCCGACGAAAACTATTTCTGTTTAGTTTTTAATAACCCGAACTTAACACAATCCGTCATATTGAATGCCCATATAACAATTAACAGTTTGATGTCGATATGTTAATCTCAGGGCAATCTGATAAAAAAGCTCTTGCACTTGATAGTAGGGCGTGAATGCGACTATAAGAAACACCTATAATAATCTATCAATATTTGTTGTGGAAATGAATTGTAAAAATGGTCATAATTAGAAAAAATTAGGCATCAAAGAGATGGGGAATCATAGACATCATGCGATGTAAATTTAATCGATAAAAAATATATTGCATACAGTTGTGAATAATTCAAGCTCGCCCCGACAAATAAATCTCACAAAGAACACATGAAGCGGTATGACGATCATAATGAGAGTTGTGAGGTGGATTTAATCTCCTTGGACAAAAAACGTGGTAAAGGCTTTCAATATTTTTTTTTTAACTTAACTCTTTATGAATATATACTTGCATAGTGCCCAATTGAAATATTAAAACGAAACATGTTTCAATTGATAACATGTTTTATTATTATAAAACTCGTAAACGTCGCACTATAACAAATTAATTTCCTACAACTTGTACATGAGTTACGAACAAAATATGGTAATTATTTGGCATTGAAAGCGGTTACATGCATCTTTTAACTACGAATATATATGAGCATAAAACATATTCGCGTTCCGATAACAATTCATGATTGATTTGGATGAGAATCGAGACTCTAATAAATCTTTAGGAAGGAGTTACGAGGAAAGTTCGTTTGTAATAAAAATGAGCTCACAGTAGACCAAACTAAGCGCGTAAAAGACTGTCCGAAAGAGTTCGCGAATAATCCGGTTCTATCCGGTTTTCTCAATCTAACAATGAAAATACGCATTATATCACACAAAACATATTAACTGATCTTTTCAACAATAATTTAACAAATAGCAACCACAAGCATTACTGACTCTTGGAAAGTTACGTTGGCTTTCCGAGCCAAAACATTCTTAATAACAATGGATTTTTGAGATATTTTCAATATTTTAAAGCGAGGATGTTGTCAATTCAATCCAGTTTGGAAATCGTTCAAGAAGAAGTAATACATTATTACAAAGAGAATTGCATTAAGCCACCGAAGAATAATGTCTAAACCCTCTTAGTAGGTAAACCGCAATGGAAACATTAATATAACGATAGTAATCACAATATTATTGGACTTTCTTCGACGAGCCGTCTCCAGTGCTTGTTTTCGTATACCTTAATTCAAAAGCTTTATACTACAGGTGTATTCGTTCTCGATAATTCTAGAATAATTCAGTCATTTAACTATTAGTTCGGGTTACATTTCCATTCAGGAGACAATGAAGTTATACAGAGTTATAATGTACAGCTGTATGTGAAATAGCCTCGATGCCCGTTTTTCTCTGGGAATTCGAAACTGTATAGATAATTAGTGCGCATGACATTTGAATGTTGCTATTGCTTTTATATGTTCATTCAATGATGGTAATTAAAATTTTGTTTTCATAATCATTGTATGAAATATACAATAAAATAGCTAATCTATATATATAAAAGAAAGTGGTGTTAGTTACACTATTTATAACTGAAGAACGGATTAACCAATTTGGCTGAAAATTTGTGCAGAGCTAGCTTGGACCCAGGAGACGGACATAGAGTAATTTTTATCCCGGAAATCCCACGGGAACGGGAACATGCTAGAAAAACCCCGGGTCTAAGTTTCCTGCGACTACGCAGGCATAGCCGCGGGCGGATAGCTAGTTATTTATAAAATTGGTTTCTTATAAGAATGGATGGTCCATCGTAGTATTTACCGTTAAAATGAATGCTATCCCTTTTTATTCTCATGTAATATTGACGCTATAAGAGCAGAATGGAGAATGTCATTAAAACTGAATCAATCTTGCTTCTATTATATAACTTTTCAAAGACTAGCATGTTACATTGTATGAGGTTATCTTTTTGCATATAATAAATTACTTCAATACTATACACACCTTCATTTAATGATTTCAGTAACTAATGAAACATAGCCTATATTGAGTTGCCCATATTATAGCTAAAAAATTAAACCGTTAGAATATAGCTCGCCTGAACATTTCATAACTAACCAAGCACTTTCAAAGCGTCTCTATTATAAAGTAATGATCCCCTTACCATAAACAAGAAGAAATTGTTTCCCAACGAAGCCGACTTTATAATGTGTGTCTATAAAGAATTTATTACTGCCTATGATTTTACGTTTTTGTCAAAATGATATATAATATATATATATATATATATAGTGTGTGTGATATTGTCTGAAATCGAATGTACTGAATAGGTATTGCTGATTGCTTGCAGTTATTTCTACGATTTCAGTATTTTTTCATCAAACTCACCTCCGTTGCGTGCCTCCAGGCACCGGGGTAGCAGCGAGCCTCGCCTGTCTCTTCAACAGCTGTACTGTGAGCGCGAACGATGCCACCATTGTGAGCATTGGGATGTAAAACGCTACCAATGATCCGAATATCCAGAACAATCTATTGTTTATCACGCATAGCTCCGGGGTTGGCATTATGTTCTGCTTGTTGATGAGACCTAGAAGAATTATATAGTGTCAATATAACCGATAATATATCACCAGTTTGATGTATTCTTGTTAATCTTATGGCATTTTACATGTATTTTATTATGTATTAAAAATATCAAAGCATACAATAGTTGGCGAGAAGCGAAACCTTATGTAATATGTGCCAAATATCAATTTGTCATTAAAACCACGACGTATACATACAAATTTATATATGTGAAAGAAAAGTTAACATTCCACAAATTAAAATGCTGTGACTAAAAAACTAAACGCCACTAGATTTCATGAGAAATTCACTAAATAAATTCACACTTTGTTTTATTTCTTAGCAATATCCTTATGAATTAATCTAGAGCAACCTTTGGTATAATATATTATAATATAATATTTGCAGCAAACGTTAAAAGAATTTGAACGAACTGATTCGAACTGTTAAGCACAGTTTAAAAACAGCATTGTGGTCTTAAGAAAGACCATAGAAATATAAGAAAGACTATAGGTAAGATGTCGTATATAAATTTAATAATAAGTTTTCACTCCTGACGTAGATACTCGAAAGCCAATAACAATTGTAACGGTGTTAATCTCACGAGTATTTATTTATTACTTAATAAAAAAATTTAAGGATATAATCATGGAAAATATCCAATATTAATATCACAATTTTATGATCTTTAATGCACAATGTTCAAGATATATTATTACAAAAAAGGTAAAAGGAATTTCAACGATTTTAATCACACCAAATTAGTTAGATTTTTAGCCTCTCCCGCTATCCCAAATCGTTGATCTAATCAAATAATCGTTCAAACATCCGACGCATCAGATTCCAATCAGCAAGCCAAAGTTTAAATTACGCACAATAAGCTTCAATCTCCTTGTAGCCTACAAAGAGGGATTAGCTGAATTCCCTCTTTGACGCATTTTTTCACCCTCACGTACATCATTATTACGTTCGGAACAATTTCACTTGGACCCCCGCCATTTATTATGCCCTACGCGTACGTCAAAGAATATTTTGATGTTTTCACTTCGCAGTCAAATGGGAAATTACATACTTAGGAATATTCACTTCGCGGCGAAATGGAAAGCACCCTACATCAGGATGTAGTGTCGATGGAAGAGCCCTAATGGGTACTTTTGAAAAATATCGGAACCCAATGTAATTCATGCATCGATGTCTTTTGAATAATCGTCTCACTGATGCTACGATTGTGATAAAAGTGAATGGTAAGAAAAATTTGTGTCGATGTAAATATTAAGTCAATCTAAAATAAAAAAAAACCTAACATTATTAATTTGAGACAGCTGTAAATCTTACATTAAACATTTTTTAGTATACATTTTAATTTATATGACAATTAAGATTAATTAAATTATTATAAACTGCTATTAATATAATCTTTATATGATAATACGATTGAAATGTGTGTTTATATTTCCATATTGTCACAAAATTATTTATTTGTGAAAAGTGTTTCGATTGTTTTTTGTAAACAATATCATTAAATTTTTACAGTTTTGACAAAAAGTCAAAGATTTTTTTAGAGTTATTACCATTTTTTTTAAATGTTTACAAAGTAGTTACAGTGCGAAGTACACGGGTCCTTTTATTATGTCTATAAAATAAAGTTATTTCCCACATTTGAGCAGTTTTCTTGCTTGTGTTTCCGTATTTTCTATAATCTTTACTGAGATTTGTTATTACATGGAAAATCACCGATTCCCGACAAGTTTTCGGAGGTTATGAGTGAAATGGTTCATAAAATAGGGCACAATTCGATTTTGGATCACAACCTTCTAACCTTGTTCGTATGAATCGCATGAGTTCGACTTATAAATATCTTGAAAGCTTTAAGGAAGGGCGAGGGTAACTTCGATTATGCGTAATGTGAAAATGATTATACGCTTTAAAAAGGTGACAAGGGCCATAGGCTGGTGTTACACTTCACACCAATGGAAGTTTGTAATATTATTTCTATTATTATAGCATCAATGTTTGCTGTTGTATGACAAAGAATTGAAATTAATGTGTATGACTTGGATTGAGTATTCTATTCTAAGTAATGTAAGTCCTGTGTAGGTAGTGATGATCTTTAAGGATATCAAATTCACTCTCAGTATAAGCGGGTAGTTAGAAGTTTCAAATTCAAATTTGTGCGATTGTCCTGTTATGCCGAGGTTCCCGTTTCTCGCTTTATCTAACAATCCTTCAGAAAATGTTGTGTAACCTTATTTCTAACAAATCAAATTGTATTACTTTATTTTAACGGTTTTAAAGCCTGATTAATTAATCATATTATTTATCACGTTTCAAAACAGCGAACGCGGTCACGGGGAGACTGAGAGATAAAAAAAAAACCGTTAAAAAGTCTTGATATCAAAATATTTTACTCCCATTAAATCAATCAGTTGAAAATCCTACAAACAATACACAAAAATTAAAAACATATGAAGAATATAAAAAGTTAAACACAAAATAATAAACGCTTAGTGGCTCAATTAAAATTTCATAAGTTGGAAATACTCCTAGCTAAGGAGCATTGCCAACGAGTCTTCAAAGTGTTTCATAATGAGAATTTTAATTTTAATTACATTCCCTGATAGTGCTCCTACATGGTAAAGTGCCCCAGGCGACTTATTTAACAGAACGTGTACACCATATAATTGGACATTATAAAAACTGCTTTTAACGCACATATATTTATGAAATAAAAATATTCCATACCTATTTAACTTTAAACGCAAAATTTTATTAGCAAACTATTCTAGTTAGACAATACAGCATATCAAAAGCACATAAAGGATTTTCATTTTTTACTGAAATTTAAAAGTCCTTTTGCTACACCCAATATACTATATTACTGAGCTGAGACCTAGAAAGTTCTTGTTATAGAAAATATTGATGTTATATACAGCTTTTTTTACATTTTTACAAGAATGTAAATTTTAACAAATCTCTAAATTGTAAATAGTAATAATATATATTAAAACTGTAATAAACCGTAAAATAATACAAAATTGACATTCCTCTTTTTATAAAATACTATCAAAGTATGAATACATTTCTACAATTCATCCATTTTAAAATTACAACCGTGGCGTTAAATTGCCGTGGCTTTTTGCCAGCTGTAAAAATATATATATTATAGAGTATTTCCCGCACGCCTTAAGGTCTTTTACGCGTGGTTGGTTCTCTTTCAAGTAAGGAAATGCTTTACGACCAAATAGTATGCACAATAAAAGGGAAAAGACCCTACGTACTTGGTTTGCAATGCTTGAAAAGATGTTTAATATTATTAATTATAATCTTATATATATATTTAAGTTTAAAGCGATAGAAAATTATATTGAGGAATGAAATGAAACAAATTTTTACAACATCAGTTTGTTTGAAATTTGATTTGTTATAAAGTGTACACATATTAATCGTAAATTTCAAATTTTCTAAATATGAAGTAACCATTTCAAACTATTTTGTTTAGGGGTATCAGCTATATCGCCTCAATTGAAATCTATAGTAATAAAGGAGTTTTTTTATTACAGTCGTTCGAACTACGATACCAAAAAGTTACTTAACACAAGGCACTAACACTTATTAAAAGCCAAATAAATGATTAATTAATTAAGTGCAAATAGTTGATTCATTTGATCGTATTTTGATGATGGTGGCCAACCGACGATGGATAGTTTTAAGCGATTCCCAAACAACCGCATACAATAATGAAAAATATGCTGCAATGCACTGCATTGTGCTTTGTCTACCGCCGACCAGTGAAAATCAACCGACGCATGCATTATTAAACGTTCATTCGCATTTTCGTACAAGGGCAGTTCCCGTTATTGTGGGATTCCATTAGTAGTTACAAAAGGCATACAAACTCGCATATATAATTCAACGAGTAAATCTTAGAAAATAATGGTTTTGAAACGGATTTTAAATACGATTTATTACAATTTGATTACGACTATTGGTATACTAAAACCTATTAAAAGTATTTTTTTCCAAATGTATAATAATGACATAAAATCAATCACAAGAAAATACTAACTAAACTTTAATAAAAAAACCAAACAAAATCTCCGCTAAAGTTTTTAAATACATATTTAATGGCAAAAGTTCCCCATTTAATTGTCTCCAGTCACAATCTGAATTAAGATGAATTGACTACCCCTGTTCGGAATTACATCCATCAAGCTGTTGTTTTTGCTGTATACTTTTTGTATACATATATTCTTCATAATATAATATCAAGTACATTCGATAAACATAATGTTTGTACTGAAGTCACCCCCACAACACATAAAAAATATTATGAACTGTTGTGTTGTTATTAAATAGACAAAGTTATCTCTGCTTTATAAAGTAAGTGTTGCTTAAAATTTTGTATTATCGTTATTTAAATGTGTAAGTTTAAAAATTTCTTCACTCAAAAATATATGTACACAAAGTTTTTCCATATACATGGGTAGATTATGTTACACCGCACCATGTCTATTGTGAAAGGAACGCAAATCATTCGTTCAAAGGAACATCTGTTTAGATCACAAAATTATGTCTTATAAATGAGAAATTTTGAAAGAATAAATAAAAATTAATCACAAGGCGGGATTCGAACCCGCGTCTTTTTGCCAAACCGTAGCAACGCTCCACTCTCGGCCACCCGTGATCCCGCCACACCAATAAAATTTCTTCCATTCTTTCTTCTTTCGGTTTCATGTGCCTAAGGGACACCCCACAAAAAAAAATCAAACATGTTTTTGTCAAGTGTCGTAAAGACATGACGGCCACCACAGGCCACCAACATTTACCCGCGCTGTATTAAAGCCAATATCATGAGTCTAAAACTTACCCAAAACGGTGATGGAACTGGATACAAACATGCTGAGCAACCACACCAAGGCTATTTTTATCACCACCACCCGTTTGGTGGAGTGATGGCGACTCTTCAGAGGGTTTCTGATGCCTAGGTACCTGTATGATAACACCATGTATTCGTATGAATCATAATTTTAATCAAGTAGTTAAGCTTCGATAATTCACGAATAAAGCAATATAGAGTATAATCTACCCAAGAGCGAGGCACTCAAAGGAAGGCCCTAATAAAAACATTAAGCTAGAAAAATATTTAAAGCACAGAATAATATAAAAAGCCATTTTATTTGTAAGGTATTTAAATGCTAATAAACTAAAAAAATTATTAAGATTTATATGAGATTACCTACATTCAAAAATTACAAGAAAGCTACATTACTTATAATAAAACTTTAACGGTTTTAGAATTTGCAATTACTAACATTTCGCCCTTAAAACATTAAGATAAAAGTATACCACATTAAAAGTTGGATCCGCTTTCAGTTCAATCAAAATTCTTTCAAAGTTAAACCATCGTAATGAATTCCATTTACTCATTAATGCGCTCAACCTTGCAAATAATACTGATTGCTTTAGAACTAATCCATTTATCTACTTATATTTCATTTGATACTTATCTATCTCTATCTTTATTCTATTACCTTGCTAGCCCGTTAGCTATGAATAGATGGCATCAGACTAGCCTACCAAGCTATATTCTGTATGTTCAAAAGTATCTATGATACAATATATGTTTTAAAATGTAAGAAATTAATAGCAATGAATACTTCGCTAGATAAGCTATCATGAGCATATACTTTGTTTGATGTCATATATTTAAGTTAACGCTTGTGTGTAAGTTGTGGTCACATACAATAGGTTGTGCATACGCCAACTTATATTTAAAAACGATCTGTAGCTTAAGTTTACATGTAACAACCATTTGTGATCCTTAAAAAATAAAATAAAAATAAAATAAAATGAGCATGTTTATAAATGGAAAATATACATGAAAATAACTCTCATCTGGTTACTACTGTCTTCCTTTAATTGCATATCGACCTAACTATTATAATCTCAATTCAGTAGCATTTGCTCTCTTATTTTAAGTGTGATCATACCAATCTATATTACGCTATAGAAGTAAATTAATATATCTTCGGCCAGGTCAACGCTTTTATAAGTTTGGAAGTTCGTCTGAAGTTAATATAGGATTTGACTTATCCCAAATAGATTTGAGCAAAGTAAGACCATTAGTTAAGTATATATTTGCTTGTAATAAATACTACATAGAATAATTATGAAGTTTATGTGCTTACAGTGAACGTTCAAGTTGTCAGCTCAATTTGTAGATTAATGATATTTTTAAGAATAAGTTATCATTTGATTTATTCTTCCCGATAATAATCGTTCAAAATCCCAATAAAGTATTAAACAATAATAATAAATGTCGCCAGTAAAATTTGAAAAGCAGACAATTACAACATGTTTGTTTATATTAGAAGATTTTGACGTAAAATTGGAACTAAGTCTTATAATAACTGACTTCGGACGGACGGTAATTTAAAATTCTACGCAAATGTTATAGCGGATGAATTTGTTTATTTGATTGCTTCTCGTGCGATTATATCAGGAAAAGTAGATCCGCAACTCGAAACTCAATATTTTTATTCTCTTGGTTTATTTGTTTTTATTATATTTTATAAATGTATGCGCGTATTTCATATATATATGAATATTTGTATATTTCGATATCTAATCGAATTCGATGTCGTCATTGACATATACATAGACATACATACATAGATATATGCGTTGCTGTGTATCTTATTAATCTTTTGTCAACCACCAGAGCAAAACTCTTCTTTTTTTACAGATAGCGTAAAGGTAAACTTCCATTATCATATCAAGAAACAAATCCCAAAAACCAATAATTTTCCCTCTATCTGACAATGGCAAAAACTGTATCAAAATCCTTAGTCCTTTCGGATCTCATTTACATAATTTTTATTGACCGGGAAACTTTTCAAAACTAATTTGACACCTGTCGCAGTAATCAAAATATAATTTTCTTTCCAACTCATATCAAACTCCGCCACGGTCTCGAGAACTTTGAAATATTGCTGGTAAAAGCCTAATGATGACCGATCCCTGAATTTCCCAAGTGAGGTAAAATTTTCCGCAAATCTTCTCTTGACCATTTTACAAACGATCAAATTTGCATCTCGCTTTAAAATTAATCATTGTTCAAATACAAAATTTAATACGTGCACCGATTTTAATTTCAAAAATTAGCTTTATGTTTAAATTAATTATCACTATTATATTATAAAGCACACAGGAATGTGTTGCGTTGTTCTTCTAGTATTTGTAATGTATGTATCGATTTCTTACCTATTTGTAAATACATATTTTTTGTTGACGATCCGTTTATGAAGAATTGCAAAGGTATGTCATGGTCATTTTATTTTCAAACATTGGCATTGTATACAAGAAACTATGCCGTAGTGTCACGAAATAATTACGTACAGTAATAGTAACAGTACAAGATATATTGCAAAAACTAAATATTTATTTAACATTTGATAGACTAAAAGCCTACTAGTAAGACTAAAATCTTAATTTAATATATGGGATATTGCACATGGCTAATATAATTTGATCCTACCTTAAAGACATCATACTAACATTCTGAACAAAGATAAAATATAAAAGTAAATTTATGTCATATTAAAGTCATCTATAGAAGCAGTGATTTATGTTTCAATTGCACATATTTTGCAATACGACAAGCTGTTTGCCGATTTGTTTATTTAGCGTTTATCATTCCCATTGTCATTTCCCAAATTAAACATCCCATGTAATATTTAAAAATATCACAACACGCTAAAAATATTCGTGGCAACTTTATGAAACGCGTCAGATCAATACCTAAAACCATAGACATGTTTACGTTTTATCGCTATTAACGTACGCATAGTTCAGCTAATTTCAAAAACGCTATGCAATCACTGGAGTGTTTTTAATGTACTAAATATTGAAAAAAAGTAAACAGAAACCTATTTTTTATACAGTTTTCAATAAACTGAATATAAAAATGTTTGTTTCAATTATATAGAAAGTTATCTAAGGGATATTCCTCAGTCTTTTTATTAAAGAAAACGTTAGACGAGACAAGTCCTTGTTTTTAATTTTAAGAAAATAAACTCGAATGGTACTCTAAAATTCCACTTTTACGATGTCGTTTGAGATGTTTTCGTTCTATATCCAAAGCATGTCTTGTCTGGTTCACTATCTCTATGATTTTTGTAAAAATGTATTGCATCTTAAGGAACAATTCTTTAAAATTATTCCGCGTATCAGATGAATTTATCTCTGGGGTGTAGTTACTCTAGCAAATTTTATTTGGTGTAACTTTTCTGTGAACTTCGCCGTATTTGGTATGATAAAGATTGCGTTGTTTCTGTATTTCACCTTTGTATGTTAAATTTTAATTTATTTCTATAAATACTAATACACAAAAAATATACTTATGTGCCTTCCATTAGGACTTATCCGTATGATGTATCGTAAAAACCATTCTAAGAGAAAAACATGGTATAATTTTTATCAAAACAACTTTACTGTCTGCATTTTAATAAAACTTGTCTGAAACAATTCTCCAGCTAGTTGTAATAAAGATTAAAAATCATACTTGTCTGTGTGGGACAGTCATAAACTAAGGGTATTTATAAAGCTAAATTGTTTTTTTTTTTCTTTCTCGTTTTGTTGATTTTTTTAAAGAACAATTTGTATAAATGCAAACTCACTGCAAAACGGTGGGAGAGAATTGAAATGAATTTGTGATTCCAACGAATAAAGATTTCATAAACAAAGTTGTAATAAAATTCTAAATCATTCAAACAGTGGCTCGTAACGTATTACGTCCGGCTGGACCGAGTTTTCCAGTTCAAAAACGCTTTAAGCCAAACAGCTTTGTAATATGAAGCAAAATTCCACACGATTTCAACTGTAATAACAGTTAAAAGGATTATTTATAAAGCCCTATTTTAAACTCTATCTCGTTGAATTAAGTCTCAATATACGTTCAAAATGAAGCTGGGTTTGCGTTCGAAACTCGGTGCGCAGTGATTTTGGGGCTAAAAGGAATATACAGGCTAATGTAGCTAATCTTAAAATGGCGCTAACATGTTGGTTAAGCGTTCATCTAAGAATATGTCCTATTTATGTTTATACAAAGACAATATAGCAAAAGATAACATATAATAATTTTTATTTCAGGTAAGGATCACTTGTTAGCGATAAACATGCTTTTTGTACAATAATGAATTTTTTTTCTTTATTTTATATTTTATTTCTTTGGTGTGCAATAAAGAGCAAAAGTATCATTATTATTACATATTGATTCATCTTTTCAAAGTATATAATGAAATAACATCAAGTATTATTTATTTTATTTAGTGGCAAGCTCAGTATAATTTTAATTCCAGATTGCGCAATCAAGTATCTATCATAAATTTCTTTCTACGTCGATTACTATGTACTTACTGGTACAATAATGATCTATAATATAAACATCATTATAATACATATAAGAAAAACCCTCAAGATAAGCTTGGGAACAAATATAAATAAATTACTAATAAAAGTTGTGAATGTTAATGAATCTAAAAAAAAAAACAGATCTTAAAAAGAACAAATTTAAAGTAGCAAACTTAGGATCTTGATAGAAAAATACGGTACACTGTAATAGAATAAAATTGTTTTCTGAACGAATATTTCCCGTCATTGTTACAATATCTCCATTCTTACCATGATTAGGGTAAGCGGCCCGGCGTCGTAAAGATAAAGAACCAATCTATTCTATTAGGATGCTGCGTTGGAAATATGGAATATGACTAATATTTTCTCTTAGCGAAAAATGAAAAGATCGTCTAGTCAGTGACAATTCATCTGTAAATATTAAACTTCTCTTACCCCTTTTTTTACCTAGACGACGTAACCTATGTGTTTTAAACATAATAAATTAAACCTATATTCGGATGAAGGAGTGACTCAAATGAGGAACAGAATAAAGCATGGTTCCTTATTTACATTCCCAGTGGGAACCAAGATTTATTTGACGTTTTACTAAGGATAATTATGCAAATGAAAGTGGTGGCTTAATAATTAAGTTATGTTTCATTTTATACACTTTCATAATCAATTTCAAGATAGCCGGATCTTTTGAAACGATGTTAAGACGATCTGACTATGCAGGTATGTGGTAAAATTAATGAATTATATTAAGAGAAATTCAGGAACTGATTTATTGACAATTAAAAACTGAATAAAATTCGAAGCATCAGCTTTCTCAATAACAGAAGGATCATAAAATTGGCTAACCTCGTATAAGCTCGGTAGTAGCAGACACATAAAACAAATGGACGAAATGAAACACCTATTTTTTAAATAAACTTATCATTATATCCTTGTGATTAATCCGATCGTCAGTATATACAATTCCCATTACAAAAACAAGGCAGACTTTGTATGAAGGCTATAAGATCTTTAAAAATAAATAATCTAGTAACAAATACAGAACGCTTATAAGTTAAACATCAACAGAATCACACAGCGCAGAATCAACATATCTTCGTTCAGAATGCGGGTATTGTATAAGATAGCTTAGTTCTAACTATCGGAACTTCGAAAACAGAGAATATGTGTTGGGACTTTACGCTCAAGTTCTAATTACCATTCTATGAGAACGATAATAATTATCAATACCACGACTAATTGCTGTCATTTCTTTGGTTTTTTTATGTCATAGCGGGCAACTGAGCTGGTGGATCACCACCGCCCATGAACATTCGCAGAGGTTCAGAGCTCTGAGAATGTGCTGCCCGCTTTTAAGGGATGTATGACTGGAAAGAAGGAATAGACTGGGAAGGGCTAGAAGGAAATAGGCCTCCGGCTCCCCCACACACCGTACGAAATACAATAGCAAGCTATTATTTCACGCCGGTTTTCTGTGGGGATGTGGTACTTCCCCGGTGCGAGCTGGCCCAATTCGTGCTGAAGCTTGCTCGATTCCCACAATAAAATGGTTAAAAACAATGCTGTCTGAGCTGGATTTTATAATCTCTGACTAAATAAATTTTATGACTTTGTTGATGACATATATCGATATTGATGGTTGATACATTGGATGTTAGAAAATACTAGAATTACTTATCAAGCATTTATGTACATTAAATTATTTCAGTCTATAAAGTAATAAGTTAGTAGAATTTATTGTGTGATATCATTTAAATCTCTTATGTTCCATTAAACAATATGTCACTTAATTTGCCCAAATACTATCTACTAAGTGACAATCGCTTTAACATCAATCAATATGAGAATAAAAAAAAAGCACATACAAAATAACAATGAGCTACCAAATGAAAAATAAAAGCGATTTATTTAAAACATGCCAACCTGCCGATACTGATGAAGCACATGTGCATGATACTGGCCGAGCACGCCAACACGTCACATGTCACGTACACGTTGCACCAAACAACGCCCAGCGGCCAATAACCTGGATAAAATAATAGGTTTTATATTAGTAGGTATAGTATACCTAATAATATTATAAAAGCGAAAGTAACTCTGTCGGTCTGTCTATCTGTTACGCTTTAACGCCTGAAGCAATTTTTCGATTTTGATGAAGCTTGGCATGAAGATGAAGCCATATAAGCGAATTCTACGCGGGCGAAGCCGCGGGCGAAAAGCTAGTTTTTTATAAAGTGTACTTTTTCATCTGAAGTCGATACAATGAACTGTTAAACTAAAAAGGTATGTGATAGAAGAAGATATCATAGCTTGATGAATAAATTTGGAACAAAATTAATTAAATTATGGTTTGTGTAGCTAGAATCGTACATAATTTTGAAAAAACTTATTTTATGTGAAACAACGTAAAACCGATTAAGTATCTAGTTATGAAGATTAGAGCGTTCAACCGAACAGAGTTTGAGAAAATAATAATTAATTATAAAATGAATTTAAAGTGAGTAATATAAAGGTAAAAGGTAACTTACCTAAAAACCCAGGAATTGCTCCCATGGGCATTACAAATAAACTGACTAGTAGGTCAGCTATCGCCAGAGATAGCAAAAAATAGTTCGTTACATTTTGCAACCTTTTATCAAGACACACTGCTAAACACACTAAAATATTGCCCACACCACCAGCTACTATAAATAATATCACAAACAAAAACGTCCATTCGTATTTCGGAGTACCGATCCCAACATCCGTAGCGTTTCCATAGTCCCACGTACATTGTAAACTTTCTAATGCACTCCTGTTCATACTATCATCAGACACGTCAATGTACAACGTCCGAATAGAATTTGGAAAACAGAACAGACCGTTTTGATTACACGCGCTCCAATCCGGTATACGTAACCACATATTTTTCAATGCACTCTCGAAAACTGCCGTCATGAGGTTTAACTTGAATCTAAAATCGCATGAAGTATAGTCGCTATTACTACCCATACTGTTATTAAAGCACTTAACGCAGGTATATGAAGTTTCATTTTGAATGTCCAAGTTTAGCTCACAATTGTAGAGGGACGTAGCGTTTCCTGAACATTCGAGCCCAGATATTATTTCATCTGAACAGCTGGGGCCCGCGATGAGTCTGCATTTGAAATCTTCAAGCTGTTCGGAGGTGATATTAGTCATAGCAGGAAAATTTATGACATCGCTGCAACGCCGGATAGATAAATTTTGTCATCGTATATCACGTTCAAATGATGTTAAGTTATTCTGTCTTGTTGCATTTCGCCGCTCAATATTTCATATCCGATGTCTATTTAACTGTAAAGATAAAAAAATATATTAAAATCAATCATAATCTTAGCAAATGTCTCGTGTAACACATTGTAATAAATACAATTTTACATTTAAAATCGAAGTGCATTGTATTGAATTTCTAGTACTAGCGTCTAACCGAGAAAATTTTCATTAGACATCAAGGCGCTCTCTTAAAATAGCTTCTTGTGAATTCACTTGAAAAAGAACAAAAGTCCACGTAAGCTCTATCTGGCGGAAAAAGGAAATCTAAGAGAAACGCCAGTGGTAATTAGTTTTTCCCCTCCACGAAGTACAAGGAAATTCATTATCTAAACCCTTTTCGTGAAGAGTACAATAACTGTGAAATCACAAATTCTTTACTTCGATGAAGGATAATTATTCTCACCAAAAAAAACCGTCTTCAAACTGTCATTAACTGGACAAAATTTAAATGGGACCTCATAGCTAGCACCAGCTTTCAAATAAAAATTGGTTCACCCAGTAAACAGTTATGAGGTAACAAATACACAAAAATTTTGCCGAATATTAATTCAACGTTATCCTTTTTTGGAGTCGGTTGAAGGGGTAAATTGTTGCATCCATAATTGTGGTATTATTATCGATGCAATTAGTAAGAAAAGCCTCGTTCAACAAAATAAATATGGGAAGTATAAAATAATAAATATGAGACCATGCATTTACTACTATAGTAACACGGTAACATTTTAGTACGGTACAACTGTAAAACAGAGGCTTTTTCCCACAAACTTCAAATTCAAATTCAAATTCAAAATGATTTATTGTGATTCGCAGGTTATAAGGAAGAGTGTACATTATATAAAGTTCTACTTTGATTTGCCATGTGGCGTACAATTGTAAATTTTTTACATAAATAATTAATTATTAATCATATTTATACATTTAGAGCATTATTATTGCTAATACCAAGCACTAAATAACAAGGCACGATGTATTATTTTATTTTCCATATTAAAATTTAATAGATAAATATCATGTATTTAGTTCAGTCAGTTATTTATTTATGATTGGTCAAAATATTCGCTAAGTGTGTAGAATGTCATTTCAGTTAAATAATCAAACAGAGATTTCTTAAACGACTTTTTTATGTTCAGTGGTAATTCATTATAAATAATTGCTTCCCACTCCATTCCTTCTTTTCAGTTTTCAATCCTTTCCTTATCCCTTACCCCTTAATAGCGGGTCAGTGCATTCGCAGAGGCACTACCTCTGCGTATGTTCATGGGCGGTGGTGATCCCTTACCAAGAGACGAACCACCAGCTTAACTGCACGCTATGTCTTAAAAAACCGTTTAATTGGTAGAGACAATTTAAAGCTCAAGTACCCAGCAGTTCACCAAATCGGACGACGGTTAGTAGCGTTCATGACTATGAAAAAAATATGCTTCATTACTCCCACATTGCAATATAGCTCGTGATATGCAAAGTCGTAAACTGCATCCCATATCCTTGAAGACGGGATAACGGGGAATTGGAATGGAAATGACTACGAGCACGGTCCTTGAGATCGTAAACTGCGCACGTGTTGAGCGCTCGGCGATGTTGTTTAGTGCCTTTAATAGCTGCTACTTTTCACTTCGGATAAATGGTGGACTACAACTTCAATCGACTTCGAAAAAGGAAGAAGTCGAATTAATATTCGACAAAATTTTCTTCTCAATTTTAATAGAAATACAGTCTACGAGACTGTTTGAAGCGTGACCCCATTTATACAGAAACTTTACTTTACTTGAATCGTTTATTCCATAGAATCGTCCGTCAATTTAGAAATAACCATATACTAGCATAGATAAAAACACAGACGATTTGAATACCTATGTATGTAAGCTAGTGTCTCCCGTGTGTTTTCATTTAAACTTGGTATAGTTTTGACAATTTGAAGACAGTTTATTTTATTGCTAAAATGATTATTGAGCTTGAAGAGTAAGCGAGAACTGGGTCAAACGATTACATTCCATAGCTTTTGATAAGCGTAATATAATATCATTAAGTAACTTTCATAAATGCAAAATTGCTTTGTTAATTTCATCATATAATTACGAGTGCTAAACAAACAATTACCTATTATAACTCCGGGCTAGTTTAACCCGGGTCACTCACATGCGTACAAACATTCGCGCAATGTGCGAATTTAAGTGCTCAAGTATGGAAAAAGCATTCGAATATTTCGTCCAACTCTTGTTGGTTTGCGTGTCTACCCGAATGTAGTGAACGGCTGTACGTAATATTCTCTGATGATTTATTTACATCTATCTTTATTTTAGTAAAAATTAGGTTTATTAGGCAAAATAATGTTAATTGTTACAATTAATTATAACACGTAGAATTTCAATCATATTTAAAGAGAACATTTAAACATGAGAATTAAATGATTAATTAACATCGGATACGATAAAATAATAATGTTAATATTGCATTCCGAAAAAGTTATTTGTATGATACCACATCATTAATTTTAATCGTGAAATTAATGGGAATACGAATTTTGTAGAAATTAAGTGTTTCAATTTATTACGCTTAAGTATATTCATTACACGAGGATCCAATGAATTGGAAAAATGATTCATTCTCAGAGCATATTCATTGAAGCGTGAAAAATGAGTTTATTTATGTTAAACGTTTCTAGTTCATTTCGTTCACAATAACGTTCATCATGTAATAGTAAGTGTATGTGAAAACAAAATATTTAGTTTAATTAGATTGTAGTAGTTGCTTCTGTATGCTGTATAGCTGGTTTATCAGTTTTTGGATACGTTCTGTTTAGATTATAAATCTTACAAATAATGTACGAAAATATGCATCAAAAAGTGTTAAGTAGGTTATCTATTACTTTATCAGCAAGCCATGGAACTAACCCTTAGTTTATATGAGATATATAACGTATGTTACTTGATATAGTTGCATTAAACGTTACGTCACAGAATGGGTCAGTCGTATCAAAAACAATATCTTATGATACTTATTGCCGACCTTAAACCGAACGGTCCTAATGTTCTTTTTAGGTAATAAGTTTTCTTCTGCTATTTCTACGAGACTGTTTGGAGTGTGACCCCATTTATACAGAAACTTTTTCATACTTAAATGTTTTATTCCCTAGAATCGTCCGTCAATTTAGAAATTACCAACAACACAGTACTAGCATAGATGACAAACGTAAACTCAAAAATAAACGACTTTCAAAACGAAATCTTTGTAAAACATCCCATCAATGCAACCGCCTACGTTTCGAAATAGGCTGAATGATTTCAAAGCAACACGCCATGAAACTAGTCGCGTGGGACGTCAGCTTTGTCAGCTAAACTCAGATACGTGAATATTTTGTACCGTCTTCATATCGTGGTTTTAATACACCGTGAAATTCTTTGGGTTAACAATCTTGCACTATCAAAGGAACATTGAGAATCTCAATTTGATGTGTATGTATGTATAAAAATTTTGCTTTATATAAGTGCATTTTAATTTGATGCGTGTTCTAATCTAATAAGATAATTTTATAAAAAAATTAAAGACGAATGGACGAAAAGTGCTGGATTTTTTCTAGTCCTTTTCACTTCTTTTAGTATCGTTTATGTAGAAATTACATCGTAGTCTAAGAACAACGCTATTACAAGACAAGAACATAATTTACGTGTAAAATTACGAACAACAAACCACGAAAAGTGTCAAGGTTAGTGTGAAAAGTTTAACTGAAATAATTATGCAAATAATATGTCACTTAAGTCGCAAGTCGCGATTATGATCTCAAAATAACGCTTTATTTGAAATCATAATGAAAAATAGATGAGTGGGCAGCGCTAAAAGTAATTATATTCATTTATTATTTATATTTTAGGACTTAAGAATTATCGTTTATGCTAAAATTACACAAATCGTAAGTGTATAGGTGATGCGAGTCTAATAAATCCAAAACATATAATAAGACTATAACTGTAACTTATTTACACTAACCGCCGCCTTGTACTGTTTTTGTATACAAATTATTTGAAAAACAGTAATTGCTATGCAATAAGAATGTTTTATAAATCCCAAAGCAACGGTTAGATTGTTTTCAATTCATTTGATAGTCTGTTTGAATTTATGTATGTTTGTATGATTGGTTCTCGCGAGCAAAGCCGCGTGCTTATAACTTTATCGCTGTAACTATTAATCCAGTAACAAGGTATCCGTATATAAAATACGTAATAATTATTATAAGATATTTTTAGTTATCCAGTTAATTATCGATACAGTTCATCTCATCTAGAGCGCAACCAAGGAAAATGATTATGGAAATAAACTTAGTCATACTTTATTTTAAATTTCTGTTTATTTCATTGCAATTTTGTAAGAAGGATTTTATAACGCAGACTGCTTGTGACAGGATTATATAAAGCGAAGGGAAAATAAGAATTTACAATAATTCGCATTTTACCTCCATCCAAGTAAGAAGCTTTCTTTTGATTTTTAGTTAAACCACTCCGTCAAAACAGTAAAAATTAAATAAAATTAGCAGTAATTAAATATAGCCAGTAACTTTTACTCACTTATCTCGTCACAAACTATATGAAACTTAAAAAAAGATATAAAAAATTTTAAGCTTCTCAAATGCAAATATAAAATATCTATTACAGCAGTGCAGTATATATAGTATTATGTTATCTGTGGGAGTACTATGTTACTTTGTATTCGTATATTTATATATATATATTTTTGATTTCAATTATCACTATTCTAATACTAACTCAGGCAATATAACAGCAAAACTTTTCTTGCTTTTGTTAAATCATTCTCCTAGATAACAAAAATCATTTTCCGAGCTTCATACTTCTGCCAAATAAGTGTCACAATATTGTTAATGCTTGCTTAAAGTTACCGCAGTAAAGAAAGAACGTGACCTATTTACGCGTGTCAGTGCTTAATATGCGGTATATGAATATGCACATGAAAATAAAGAACACACTTTACCTGTAATGGAGTTCGTATGACACGTCTCCCCGGGTTTGGTTGGCAATATGCACTGTGTCAAATTTACGCAATGCTCTATTGCCTGAAATGCCAAACTTTGTCTACGTTTCTTTATAAGATTGCTGTTATCTCAATTCTACAGCGTAAACGGACTTTTATGTCTAACGTACTCCCGGACCGGTACGTACTAGAATAATTCCTGCATAAATAACTTATAAAACAGGAACACAAGATAAATCATGATTTTTAATAAAAAAAACAAAACATCTTTCAAATATTCAGAACAAGATTTTAAGTGGGACCATCAGCTTTCAAATAAAAGAGTCATCTTAATCCAGGTTTACCATATGGATTATGGTTCAACAAGTCGATAGTTCAAAGGTTACGAACACGAAAACAATCGAATTGAGAACTTCCACCATTACGTACGTTTGGAACGTACAACACAATAATTGAGGCAGACTCCATTTAAAAGTTCAACTTACTATCCCTTTCTTGCAATCTTATCTAGTTATAGTTTAGTATGTTTGTCAGTTTCAACTTGTGTCTAGTCATTCACCTCCTTAATATGAGCCGGCAAGCTAATCAAAACACAACGAGTGACGTTCATTGTGACAGTCTGAGTGTGATGGATTAAACTCGTTCAAACTTAGTGGGTTGCCTCTGCAATGTGCGCATTCACAGCTTAATATTGTTCGCTTAGTCTACGACTGTATAATCCACTCGACTGTGAAAACAGAACAACACATTCCAGAAATTCACACATTTTACGAGCGTTTCAGGCTACAATGCCTGTTTCGAAACACCAGGAATATTAAAACAGTGTACACTATCGGTAATGTAATTTAAGCATAGCTTTTTAGACAAGGCCAAATAAGATTGTACTAATGTACTGTCGGGAAAAAAGGAAGCAATATGTCCTAATATTGTATTATGTTATCGGTGGTATCGGTATGTAATGAGGTATAATATTATTATGTTTATGCATTTCTGAAGAAGCAAATAACAAATTAGGTACTATAAGAACAAAAATTATCTACCTACCAATATATAAATACATACATGGACGTGAAAGAGTAACCAAATCCATCCATGCTTACAAACTGTTGCATTTATAATATTAGTAGAATTTAAGAATGCAGTTCATACAAAAGCATTGCAGTGTATTACTTTATTTTGGCCCAAAAAGAATTAGAAGGAAAAGTTGCCATTAAAAGTGGTACGTGCGTCAGAACTAATCCCTAAAATGGGTACCGAAATAAAGAAATAAAAGTAAATAATTGGCTACTCTTAGTATGCAGGTCTCGCAATATCAGTAGGGACAACAAAGGTATAAGCTTTTCTCTTTAGATAAATGACCTTGGAAACGTGCTGGTAAAAAAAGACGTGACATCTAAAAATTATTTATGTAAACTAAAAAGACCATAGTATTTTCTTGTGCTTGATTTTACGCGAGTATTAGACATTTAGAAATTAAAAACTTTTTAACGGATTTTAAACGCGATTTATTCCTTATATTATTAACCCGACGTTTCACCTTTACAGCGAGCGTGCTCACGGGGAGACTTATATAATTTCTGTCACGCTGTTTTTGTAAAATTACTAAAAAACAAATTGAAAGTGATATCAGCTTTTTTGTTCTTAATAACCAAAATATAACGAAAATATTAAATAATTGTATCGTAATATGAGCAAAATTCGTTAAAAACTTTTTAATTTCTTAAAAGATCATCTAAGTAATAAGCCCATCACTAGTATGAATATATAATTTTGTTTTTGTTTTTCCTTTAAAACCAATTATTTTTCATTCGGAAAATCGACTCGACTCGACGATCGAATCGACGAATTTATTCTAATTGAGGTATATAAGTACAATTCTCACATTGAATCGATTCAAATAAGTTAAATGAAACTTGACACATTTATTACACACAGAATCCCACAAACCCTTTTGGCTAGAAATTTAAAACACAAGGCGTAAGTACTCCGAAAGGCATTTATGTCACGATTCGTTAACCACGCCAATTACACTGAAAATCTTTTTAGTGTTCCAAATTTCATGCCATTATAGAATGTCTCTGTTCTCGTAATTAATGTGATTGTGCGACAAATATAAAATGGGTTGGGCCTATATCTGTTTCCACATTAAATGAAATTGGTGAAGCACTTATATTTATGAATGTTTTACAAAAATGTACAATTTATTTCATTTTTAAGCGGTTAGTAAGCGTGCACGGTCTGCTACGTTTTTATCTTGGGACAAAACCAAATTCCTACCTTTCTTTTACAATATGCAAATTTTAAAAGTAAGACGAAGATATCAATCATAATAAATAATGAAACCCTTCATTATCATGGACGGATTATCATCTCCTACTTATGAGGGTACTAATCATCAAGAAAGATCCCATAAAGCACGGGCTTTTTGTCTCCTTTTAAATTTTCTATAATAAAAATTACAATATTAATAAGGTCAAAACATGGATGATAAATCTATTTATCCTTTTTTATATGAGAAGTTTTATAGAATAAATTTTATAACGGATTAATTAGGGCAGTATGAGAAAGATCCACAAAGACCAGGCGAGACGTCATTGAATAGGAACGGAAAGGTGCTTCTAAAGGAAGTCGTAAAGCCTTCACTGAGTAAATTACGGTATAGTGAAAGATCTAGTGTTCAACTTGAATATTATCTTGTAAGCTGTGATATTATACGACTATGTATATAACATTATATACTTACTTTAAACTGAATATTATTATATTTACACATACAAATTCTAATTTTAAGAGTTGACAACACATCTACAGAGGGTTCTGTATCTAAACACATCAGCATATGGGCAGTAGATTCGCTTACCAGGTGATTCACAGGCTTTGCCATCTCGTTTGGCCTCTCTGATATATAAAATAAACATATACGTTATATAACATTATTGTATAATGAAGAGATCTCACATACAGTAACTCCAATATTGTTGTAAGAAAGCAAACATATGACTTAGCTAAACAATTTCAAAACTTCAAGGTCTGAACCACGTTTATCAACCTTTATCAAGCTCTTGTGTTTGTTGAAAACTTTAGGTTATCTCATGCGCTATTTCATGTTGCTTTCTTAATTTTATTTGTAAAAATTATCTTTAGTACTCCTAAAAGAACAAACTTGATAAAAAGACAATACAATTATTTAATATTTCCGTTATATTTTGGTTATTAAAAAACAAAAAAGCTGATATCACTTCCAATTTGTTTTTTAGTAATTTTATAAAAAGAACGTGACAGAAATTATATAAGAGTCTCCCCGTGAGCACGCTCGCTGTAAAGTGTTCGAAACGTCGGGTTAATAATATAATGAATAAATCGCGTTTAAAATCCGTTAAAAAGTTTTTAATTTCTAAATTTAACTATTTATTAAAAACTACATAATTCATTCATAACGAAGGGATCATCAGTACCATTACCTTGATGTGCAAAAAATAAATCGAGTACCTACATTAGTAAATAAAATTTTAAAATCGACAGCCTGCGCAAATGGCTCCAAAGATTCGGAGAAAATTGATGAATGTGAAAAGGATTGTACATATTTTTTGACATTGCAACATTGAGTCACGGGAATAATGCGTGACATCCGTAAGGAAAATCCGTTAAAAAGTTTTTAATTTCTAAATTATATAAGAGCTGAATCTCGCTATTGATCTTCAAATAAACTATACATTTGACCCTGTTTCGTCTTAATGCAATCGGAATAAAATACATTTCACATTGAATAATGTTTTTGGTTGAGACTTTTTAATTAGGAGTTTCTTAGTATGCAATAACAAACAAACAAAAATCTTTCCTCCTTACAAAATAAGTATAGAAACCTTTAGTACTTTCCCACCTCCCCTACAATTTTCACTCCTAACGAATAATCAATTTAATATCCTAATGGTATTACAATATACGTACAATATTCATTTAGTTAGAACGTTGCTACAGGTATGTACAATGTGTATGTATGTACAAGGTATGCACGACATCGCCGATACTGAAAATGCATTACCCATGTACTCATCGGCACGTGCTAAATGCGAATCTGTCATCCTTACCTTTTAGCTCCTGTTGGCATAAAATATTACCTCGGTAAATGTTATGTGCTTTCTTCTGAGTTTTTCCTTGAGAGTTATGTATGCTCATTTATATTAATATTAATTGTATTACAAAGTATTGCAACTGTAAACTAAGTGTATAAAAAAACTTTGATTAAATTATTTTAGTTTGTTTTTGATCCCGTTCAAAATCATCAGTGAAATTGGCCCTTAAACGCTTTAAAACTTTATTGAGATTATTCACGTTAAAACATTGGAAATAGAAATTAGCTATACAGCATATGCTATATATATATATAGTACACATATATATGTGTACCAGTAAAAGAGGATCGTTTAACAGAACTTAGACGTAATACGCTGTATAAAGCGGTCACCTATGAAAAAAGGGAAAAGCTAATGCAGGCTTCGTTTGAACTAAATCCAATTAGTATTTACGTTTCAAGATCTCGCTTATAGCATTACGCTATACACTTATCTTAAGCGGTTTATATGTATTATAGTCTTACTTGGTTGGATTATGAGGAAAAGTCTAGCAGGCTTAATTCTTTTCAATAGCTGTGCACGTGCCTTTGAATTAGAATTTGCTAAGAAATTGAGTCAGAAATAGGCGCGTTTTATTTATTGTACGAAATATTCGTCTTAAATAAGGTGTGGAGCTGTACAATAACACGGACTAAAATATAATAAGCTTTGAAAACTTACGGGGCAGAGCCAGGGCGAAGTGTGATTTATAGTGAGTTATAAAATTCAACGCATGCAATTAAAACAAAATGTATTATTGAAGATATTATGCAGCAATACTACTGTACAAACTGAAAAATAATTATTTAAAAATAGGATTATTTGTATTATCTACACATTTACAAATACTCATCTTACCCGTTGCAACGTTTGTGCATAGAACTAACGCTCAAAATATAATACGATATAGCCATAAATTAGTTCATTTGACAGTGATAATAACTCAATATCCGGCAACCAAGCGGACATGCAGTATTAATAATATTCGTGTAATAATACCATCACTGTAATCTACCTAGATTATTACGTAACTGCGTATGTGATCCTACTTGTCATATCTGATAATGAAATCATGTCCACTAGACAGTGACGTTACCCGTGACCTACCTAAAAATATATTTAGATAACTTTTAGATCACTATCTTTTCACCCGGCTTTATGAGAAGCAATTGGTTTATTGTCGGTTTACTTTTGGTGAATAATGTCATATTTAATAGAATAAAGCGTTTTGATTTAAATTATTTTGATATCTACAAAATGAAATTCTATACTAAACTCTAATTTAATTCCGGTATTCCGGAACAAAAACTATCACATGTCTTGGCCACCGTAAAGAAGAGAAAGACCGATAGAGCAATGTTCGAATAAATATTATTTAAGGGGATAATCATTACGCAACACTTCCAGTTAGCTTCAATTTTAGTAATTTATCAGAGGCCTTACAGACATTCATATAGCCGCATATCACTACCGTAGGTACTCATATGAGCACCAGATGTCAATAAATTTTGAGCTTCATATTATTGACATCATAAATCCTTCCACAAACAACGATATATCCCGAATTTGAAACATTCATCAACGTGTCACGGTCACGCGCCGTAGTTTGTGAAACATCAAGCTTAGATTTCGAATTACTTACAATAATACGTTTAATAATGCATAACAACACTAATAACTAACTAATACATAGCACTTAATAATATAACAATTGCTTATGCATTGTATATATGGCACTAATTAATTGCAAAAGGCACAAAGAAGGTTCTATGAAAATTAAAAGCCTGGCTATTCATTGCATTATTTTATCTATTTTACGAAACATAATAAAATTAACTATTGAAACTATCTATTGGTCATTTGATAACGTTACTGATCAATACATTTTGTTTTAGTTAAACGATTCTGTTCGTTACTAAAGGTCTGTCTAGAACGATGTTAAGGTCTCCCAAAGGTCCACTTTATATCAAAAGGTCAGCGCAAACAGATGTAGCTGTAAGAACTAATGTAGAAGTAGAACTAGATTTCAAAGCTTGGGAGCTTTTCTTATCTGCGCTTTACTATGATTTTTTCTATAAAAATGGTCACTGCCATACGTGGAAGGAGGTACACCTCCATGTTTTAAAATTTGACCAAATGGCAAACACGTCAATAGGAGAACCAAGACCAGGATTTATTGAGATACAAAGGAAAATAATACAGTTGAACTTAGAACCCTCTTCGATTTTGGGTCGTCAATGAAAATATAAAACACGTAACTTCTTATAATTAATGAAGGTTATTTCGGAAATTTTATACAGTTAAAACAAATTAATATATCTCGTTATACTTTCGTACATTACGTGGTCAGGCTTGTATGCCAGTACAATTTTAGATTTTGACAAGACGCCATCAGGAACCAAACTCAGAATCCCTTAGTTCTGTACTCAAGCGTTAATCACTGCGCCAACTAAGCCACATTATCAAATCAGTAAAATAAGGTATGTAGTAATTTCTTAGTAGAAACGAAAATCATAATGCCTTTCATATTATACGATCTTACTACAACTTTCTATTAAGTGGTTGTAGTAACCATGAGCTTAAGAATTTATAACTCCATTTAACTAAAACAGCCCAGAAATGTACTAAAAATTACACTGGGAATAATAATAGTATTTAACAATACGATTTCGATGGCGCTGGTCAGTGTCTTGTCTCATTTTCCAAACCACCTAACTGGAATCCTTCTTGATTTAGTTACTTTCGACTGCGGTAACACGAAATCTAAAGCCTTGTTTATGAAGGGACGGTAAAAACGTGGGCGGTACAGTTGAAATTAAAGTTTAAGTCTTAAGTAGATTCGCGCAGTATTACTACGTTTATTAGAATATAGAATAAGAACATAAGAGTGACAATGTGAACATATTGCACATGTTATATGTGGAAAGAAACATATATAAATTTAACACTTGTAATAATCAAAAATGAAAGGCAAATGACTGAACCATTCGTCGAGTAGACGTCGTTACCAACAACCAAACTGTTAGTAACATATACTTATTGAAGCAAAAGCTCTAAGACCATCCTAATATGCATTATTCTCTGCTATTATAGCCACTATGTATGCACGTGAAGAAGCCTGAACATGCCAAACCTCATTACCTCAGAAACACTGAAACCCGACCCAACGTCACGCTCTATTAAAAAGCTTGGAGTGCACTCAAAACCGGTCCATGGTGCGCAGAAATGCATGCTCTGACGCCTTGAATATAGCTAGGCATTATTATGATTTGCATTTATAATTCGTTGAATCATATTTAATTTAGAGATATAATATTGATATTATAATAAGCTAATGTAAAGCTTTGGAATATTTATTCTAAGAATGGTATGTAATTAATGGTATGGCAGACAAATAATAACATAAAATATATTAAATGTGCATGTTTAAAGTTGATACTGTTTATTTTTTTCGAATGATTTAAAAATTAAATGAAAACTATACTTATTAAAATCAGAAGAACATATTATCTACTCCTACGTTGCACCACAGATAACATAATAAGTACCATATTATGTAGTACCCTTACTATTTAGCAGTTAATAATATTTGTGTGTGAACAACATTTCATAAGATTCAAATTTTAATAAGCTAATGCTTATAAACATGCCCTCGCAGCTCATATTTAGAAGGACTTAGCGATGTATGTCCCTAATGTATGGTACAGAAATAAATATACCCGCAGAATATTAAAACTTTCTACGCAGATCAAGCCTCACATTGATAACAAATATGTGTAGATTATATTAATTACTGTTTGATAAGAATTATCTAAGTTATCTAATGTTATATAGTCGACTATAAAGATTCAGTCTTAATCCCTTTTTAGTTTATGTCATAGCGGGCATCTGAGCTGGTGGTTCGCCTGATGGTAAGCAATCACCACCGCCCATGTACAGAAGTAGTGCCTCTACGAATGCGCTGCCCGCTTTTAAAGGGAAAGGAATAAGGAAAGGATGGACGAGTGGAAAGAGGAAATGGACTGGGAAGGGTGAGGAAAAAGAAACGGCTCTGCCTTATTAGGCAGCGGTTAATATTTTTGTATCTGTAAATTAATATTACTTCAGTTATCGACTTTCTCAAATATGGACAAATCTTCATAACCTATAGCTACATTGGAACATCACATATGCTATGAAGCTGGGGTTTTATATACAGAAATATTAATGATAACTCACTTCCTTACACCACTCGATCAAAGAAGCTATACTCAATCACTATTACCACAATGACAATCAATTAATATGATATTGATACATATCTGTTACAAAAAATCTCATGCACTTTATTGAAATATTTCAGTTTCTTCTTGCTTGTTGTCGAAATTGTTCAATTACTTAGCAGATACAATCGCTACGGGCACTAATACTAAGTTTACAATTAAACCACATTTTTCTAGTGCATATAATATACTAGCTGCGCCCCGCGGTTTCACCCGCGTAAGTCCGTATCCTGTAGGAATATCGGGATAAAAATTTGCCTATATATTATTCCAGTTGTCCAGCTATCTACGTACCAAATTTCATTGCAATCGGTTTAGTAGTTTTTGCGTGAAAGAGCAACAAACACACACACATCCTTACAAACTTTTGCATTTATAATATTAGTAGGATAGGATGATCGTAAACATAATTAATTTAGAAATTGAAATTATAATTATAAGAAACCATGTATATAATTAAAATCCTAACAAACCGTTTAAAACTGTCGGTATAAAGTAAGTAATTACGTTTTACGTTCATTTCATTATCATCCGCAAGTGAATCAATGCCAATACATTAACAGAGGGCATAACTGCGTTATACACATTGCAAATATTAATTTAACATACATTATGTAACAACTCGTATGATCATGGAACATTTAAACAGAAACTTGAATTGTTCTCGCTTTTTTTAGCTAATCAACGGGATTGGTGAAAAGAAACTAAGTTTGTAAAGTTTTTTTTTATGTCATAGCGGGCAACTGAGCTGGTGGTTCGCCTGATGGTAAGCGATCACCACCGCCCATGAACATTCGCATGGTGAAAAACTTTTTGTAATCGGTCTAGTAGTTTCTGGAATATGCACGTTCAAATAAACAAACTAACTCTTCAGCTTTATATTATAAGTATAGATATTACAATTCCACAACCGCACTGCTCGTCATAGGCAAAAATATAATCCTAACCTGGATGTAAGTCGACAACATTGCGTTTCTCGCATTTTTAGCCTCGATCTACACTCCAGTAGAATAACGTACCATCTTCTGTATTTCCAAACAGTTTTGACACGAAAACCTTTAAGGAAAGAGCCTATGATAATCTTTAAAGCAATACGTTCGCATTAACTTCAATGTTCTACGAATAGTCATGTGCGGCGTCTACCACCTATCTACTATAACGTGAACCGCCTGCTCTTGGTATTGTGATAAAAAAATTACAAAATATTCTAGTTAACTTACACAACAACTTTAATTATTTACTCAGTGCTGAGGTAGCATTGATGTTGTTAGAAAATATAGAACACAAACCGATGGTAAACAATTATTGATCTGTATTGTGCCGATTCAAAAGCGTTTCTTAACGAAGTCTAGTTGAATAAATAAATGTATGAGTTTGAGTTTAAATTGATTCCAATGAGAATGGAAGTCTAGCGAAGAGTACTTGAACAGCACTTGATCTTCTTTTCCTCTGATGACTTGTGGAAATTTTGTAATTGATAAGATTTCCCAATTATATTACTGCATGGTACTTGCATACTCTTTTTGCAAACCATAATGTATAGTATTATATTATCTGTGCCGCTATGATCTGCTAAAAATAATGGACATTTATCCAAGGCGCAAATTGATACAGTTAAAAGCCAGCAAACACGATGTTAACGGGAGCGAGAAAATCAAATATGTGCTATCGAAAAAGTCCCAGTGGAGCGTAAATCAGTTTCAATGAATAAACGTAGCGGACGGACGAAACCGCAGGGTGCGATTGTGAATGCGATCGGACGGATCCGAACCGCAATGACAGGCACGTCAAACAACCGGTCTGTAATTAAAAATGTTAATAGACCAAGAGGGGTTTAAGCAGTTAATCGATGGACGAAAATAATTGGATTTTAACTGCGTTTGTGCGTAACAAAAATATTTATATTTAACCGACATTCCTGAATACAACAAACATTCCGATTATGATATATAGTTGTACATTTTATTAAACGGCAATATAAACTTAGTGAAGACCGCTCCCATGGTACGTGTAAACTTGCGCCTTGGTTGTTCACAATAATGTAATTTCGCACATTGTTTACAATCTTGAGAAAGTTTTCTTTCAATCTCGAAACTATTCGAAACAAACATCGGGCAAGGAGTAAGAAGCTTCAGATATTTTGATTAAATTTTATTTAATCTCTGTATAAAATGAGGGTAACTCAAACGTTACATATATTGTAAAACGCTTTCACTAAATACATGTTAGAATGCTATTACAGCTCTCTTACTTTTTTCGTAAAAATGTTCAAATTTATATATTTATATAACTTTCCATAGAATACATAAATACTCAAGTACTTGACGAAGTATGCAAAGCGAAATAAAGGTTTGTTTATGAAATGAGTCAATGTCTCACTAGTCAGTCTATCCTCGGGAGAGCAACCCTTAATAACATTGCAAGATGTTACTCAAAGCCTCAAATATACATAATTGTATTATTAATTCCCGGAAATGTGGTTTAATTATTAATACACATTAGAATTACAATTAGGATTGATGATACCAGATGTTATTCCGCGGGTGATGCTAATAAAGGCGTTCGTAGTAACTAATTAGATCGTATTAAAGAAATAGTACTATTGAATTGAAATTGCAATTCAGTTAAATTTCTTTTCTACACGTTCGTTAATGAAAAATACATTTACCTAGTTGTATACAGTAAAAAGTTTTGTTACTATAGTCAAACAATTTCTGTTTATTTTATTTATTTAACAAAAATCTAACTACTGAATATATTCATCTTCGTTAATTTGTTATTATATCAGTATTTTTACGAGCTTTTGAACAATAGACTACGTTATACCAACACTACGTTATGTTCGTTAGGTTGAGTAAGCCCAGATGAACCGCACTGTGATCACAATTTGTGGTTTAATCGAGGTGAGAACTGAGAACTTTACACTGAACAAAATATTTAAGATACAGTTCACTGGATTTCAATGGAAAAGGAAGGCATATAGTGTATTAATGATAAACAATATCACGTATTAAATTCGCAATAAGATATTTGTTAAAGAAGGCGGTAGAATTCTGGCATTGCACTGATTGTGACGCAATTCCTGCATTGCAGGTGTGCCAGACAGACTGATGTCAAGTAATGTAAAATCTGTGTGATTGGTAAGTACGGATGGAAATTAGATTTCATGGACGTTGAGTATTTTCTTATTTTTCGTATACTTATATATAGTTATTAAACAACAAATTATATACATATAAGAAACGACCTAAAGCGTCATTATAAGTACCTAATTTTGGAAATTAAATTTTCGCGCAGTTTTCTTACGAAAAGTAAAATAAACATAGAACAGTGTGTATCAAGCCTAAGGCTGCAGAATAACAGCTACAAGAGTCATCCAAAGGCTATCAACTTAACGTCTTCACGTGACGTCATAAAAGCCTGTATTTGGACTAGGTCTAATTACAATCTCCCACATGGGCATCGACCCATCAATTACACACATTCTACTTAACTTCATTATAATGAATAATGCCAATATAAAACCAGTGAATAAATTTGGATATATGGATTATGAGCCAAATGCAATTAATCTAAAACGATATAGCACGCATAGTTCTATTTATAATTGAATCATTATAAGTCTTTCAAGAAGCACACATACTCTAAAAACGAGTCGAAACGTCTTTCATTTCTGACTCAATATATCGAAAGCTCTTTACATCGATATAGAAACAAATCAAGCTTAAAAAAGCTGTTTATTCTGTTCCAAGTCAGACATATTTATTATATTGGATTTGCATTATATCCGGTCGAAACAAGGGCACAGCTGAAACCCTAAAGAGATTCGTCAGACCTAATTTGCGATAGGTCGGGAAACCTATAATGGCATTATATTTCATCCTCCATCTTATAAATGCGAAAGTTGCCTGTCTGTCTGTCTCTTCTTCACGACTTAACCGGATAATTGGATAATATTTCGTACAGAGATAGATAGTTTGAGACACGAGAAAGTACATATGACAGTTTTCATCCCGGAAATCTCACGGGAGCGGGAACGTTGATTACGCGGATAAAGCCGCGCGCGGAAAGCTAGCTTTTAATAAAATAACATAAAATGTTCTTCTTCCCATTGTTTTACTTTTAACAACAGCTAACGAAAGGAATATCTTGTTTACTCAACTAATGAAGTCTCTCTACTGTGATAATTACATTAAAAGCATGAATTTTATTTCATCTGTATATTAAATTATTAAACTACGTTCTATTTAACCAATAGGTATTTTTTGTCATAGTAAAAATGTATTTTTCAATGTATGAAAACTATTAAATGGTCTTAAAAATTATTATTGACACAAAATTTTCTCCAAACACTACGGACATTAACGTACTTTTTTGATTTAATCAATTAAATTAAAACAAATAATGCTTGAATGTAGTGCACTCTATATCAACTCCAATCTACTTAGATAAGTATTTATAAATGTGAATTCTTATGATTTTTCCAATAGCACATTTCCTGCGAACCACTTATAAAGTTCTCACTTCCCAATTTCATCCATGTATTTATTTAGGACTACAAATAAGAGGTAGCAATTCCCGTGATGCGAATATATAACGAATTTTTTCCAAGGTGTTTGACGACAACCGCAAAAAAGTCTTACTACTAAAAGTTTCATTAAAATCAGACCCTTCCACCCTTCTTACCGAGAAACCTCTTCAACTTTCTTTTTACAATGTTTTTCTTTTTTTTTTGTTGAATAAAGGATGTTTTGAACATAAACCTTTTAGCTTAAACTGAACTGTGGGTTAGAGTTAATCTGTACAGTACACTAGGTACTTCACCTCAAATATATCCTACTAATCCTATGCTATCCTACTAATATTATAAATGCGAAAGTTTGTAAGGATGTGTGTATGTTTGTTACTCTTACAACTCGAATAACATATAGGCAAATTTTATTCCCTATATTCCTAGAGGATACCGCGGGGCGCAGCTAGTTTTTTAATTTACACAGATTTGTATAAGGTTAACGTATAGTATATTATAGAACATTATTTTTTTAACTTAGTTCGAGCATTACTATTACTGTATTATGTAAAACACTCATGTTCAATACGTTTTTAATAAAAATGAACTGATTTACGAATTATTCAAGAGTCAAAGTGTTCCATTTCAATCGCCTCACTATTCCATCTAAAGAAACCGTAATGCCAACTCGTCAATACTACGAAATCCATATCAATGTTTCCGATACTTTGTGTTCCATTGAACTTGCCAGACCGTTTCAATAGAATGAGATAATAACGAGATATTGATAGGATGCCCTCTCATCAGATTCCTTAGTGCGGTTTCCTTTATTAATTTGATTACAGTCCGCTCTCATATGGCTTAACGCTTTGAACTATTTGATAATGATATATCTTAAACTTTATATACCAGTTAACGAGAAATCTTCATTACATAGAGCATCTTGTTATAATTATTTTCGTACATAGACGTCGTCAAATAATTAATAAACATTAATATTGTATTAAATAACAATGAGCATATGCTCATAGTTATGAACAAAGCGAAACTATATATAGCTATAGCTTTATAGGAAATAGGGTTTTAATATTCAACCCAGCTTTTTTATAACTGTTTCGATCTTATAAAATGAGCATGAAGCTAAACTCAATAGCAGCTGGATAAGAGTAAATTTAACGAAATGCTTCGTAAACATAGCCTCTCTCGCCTTTCATCTTCGCAATGATATAGGCATACAAAGTGGCTCGCTGTTTTATCAGACCTAACGTAACTGTAGAACTCGATACAAATGTAACAAATCCAATAACGATTCGATGGGAAAACCTTTTCATGTCATTTGAATATACTGTCTTTACAAGTGCACCAGCGTGGAGTATTTGAACTTTTCAAGTCTCTACCGCCATATTAATATTTACTTACCAGCTAGTAAGTAAATATTGATGCTGATCCATCCTGGCTTCACACGTAGTATAGGATACATGTATCCTATAGCACTCAGGGACAACATACATATCTAACGAAAAAAGGATTCTTTTAAATCAGTTGACTTTTCCCTAAAATCTGAAAATTAAATAATTTATTTTATTGAAATTAACCCTGTCTCTTTTAAATTTTCGCTTTAAATATCATTAAAACATATTCGCGGGAATCAAATTAAATTCCTTTTAACGTGACTTTGACTGAATTACGCAATCCATAAAATTGACGTGCATTTACATTGAACACGGTTCCAGATAAACAATCGATAATTTATTTGAATTGTAATCATGCATCAAAAGGTCACCTATTACTCCAAATATACTTAAATTTATAATTCCTTTCTCATTTCGTTTGATGAAATCAAAGAGACCAATAGAGTAATGACATATGCTGTTTATCATCAGTTTTGCGTAGGAATGCAAATAATCAATACCATATCATAAAATACACATCCGTTATCCGTTATTCTAGGAATATATTATGATAATATAAATGTATCCTAATACTGAATAATAAAATCTTTAAAGGCTGTTAAATAAATGATAAAATAATAAATAATAAATAATAAAATCCCAGGTTATTTACGACAGTGCAATTTTATATACCTATTAGTAGGTATAAGTAAAGGTAGGTATCTTCTAATTCTTATTATGTAGAAGTTAAATCAAGATTGAGAGCAAATTTGGGCGGTCTATGCAATAATACATAGCAATAAATCTTAACTATATTCAGAAGATATGCACACTTGGGCTTAACATATTTTTAAACAAATTCATAAAGCGACTAAAAAATTAAGACAATAAGAAAGAGAAGGGGATAGAGAAACTACTGCTATGTATGTTCTATGTGTGTGTAACATTAGATCACTAAAAGTAGTCATTAACAATCTATAAAAAAGGATTTGACTCTTAGGTAGCTCTAAAACGTAACACATTGGTTGCGTATTGGTAACCGTAAATCTTAACTTTATATTTTGTTGATGTTGGCATTTATTCCATCCATTGCTAGCCCGACGAAGGATATACCGCATCTACTTAATCAAACATGCGATTTATAGCCCAATAGACTTATGTCGTCGACATTGGTGTTTATTTTAATATTCCAAGTCGAACGTGCCAAAACTTGTTTGTTTTATAAAGTTAACAGTTATATAAATTCAATTGATAAAACCATGTTTTATGAGAAAAGCGATACCCACGCAAACTCTTTGTAACTACAGTTGGTGTAGAGAATTACAGAAACTACAAAATAAACTTCATACGAAATTCATATCAGCTCGCCGCTTTTCAGAAGTTCCATATAAACTTCGCGGAAACACTAGCATCGTTTCAGTATTTAATACTTAAATTACGAAACATAAACAGTTCCCGTATCTTTTTCTCAAAACAGACTTAAACAAAACATTACTTTGAGTGAAGAATAACAAATCTACTATTTTTAATATAGCAAACCTATTCACCGATTTCGATGTGGGAGCAATATGTCGATATTAAGCCTACACCATCTGTGTCGTATCACATCAGTCTGGATTGAAAAACGAAACATAAAACGAAACAATTTAAAACGTACGTAAAAGTAATAGCGCTGTTCAAGCAGATTTTAAATATATATTCCAAACCCTTTTTCCGGAACAAAGTTTACCCATAAAAAGGCAGAAAACGTAACATCAAACGTTATACCTATAAAGTGGCCAATTATTTCCCCTCACAAAAATGAAGCATAGCCAGGGTCAACCTTAAATATTCATTAATATTTATAAATTCTGATGCAAACCAAAGGGTACACATTGACGATCAGAATTCGCTGTTTAAGGTGAAAATATTTTTCTCAAAGTTGTTTTGGCTTATAGACAAGTCATAAGGCAACGTTTATGCGATAGAATACGCTATTGTCTTTTTCGTGTACATAAATACAATTTATAAACAATTGTATTATTCCTTGGAGTTGTGTTCAACAATTCCTTTTCGAATCGCTTCGATTTTTATCACATTTTTATGTTTGATAGACACTTGTCCTTGCTTATCCCACAAGTAAAATAACATTTGTATCCTATTTTATCAAAGTGATATTTTCAACAAATTTGGTAATGTTTTTATTTTGTACAGTTTCCATTCGATCTTTTCGAAATAGAAAAGAGGTTCTTATATAAGCGTACGTAAAATATGAGTCATTATACTATAGATAATTTATCTTGTTTTAATTTATTACAATCGAACTTTTCATTAAAATGCACGACGTTTGAAATTTTCAATCAGGTAAAAATATGATACAAATCTATCTTTCAAGGCAAATAGATCAAATTTTAATATCATCCGTGTGACTAAAGCACAATTAAATATCAAAATTTATTAGTATTTGTTTACAATAAATAAACTCCTCTTTATATACTTCATTCAAATCCAGCATTTTTTTTAGCCACTAAAACCACAGAAAACCTCGGACTAAAGGCTAAGTTATTTATTTTATTTTGTTGGCAACTTGCTAACCTAACTTGCGAGTTTGTTCTTAACCACGTTTGATGGATATTCGTTGTTAGCTCTTAAAGAAGGAAATCTGAAAATAGGAGCCGCTCTCTTACGCAGAGGTTACTTTCCAGAAATAAAGAAAACATTATATAAAAAACATTTTTTTTTTTTTTTATTACATTTGTAATAAAGAAATGAAATTGTTGCAAGGTTGGTTTAAAGGAATCAATAATAATTAGAATCGAATTACCATAGTATTGTAAATATTTTGTACGAGTGTTTAAAAAAAACAATTTGAGGACATTTAGTATTATTTTGCAGCATGAGAATGTTACTGTTTTTCGATGAGTTGAGGATATGGATGCCCATATCTTTTTCCTGATCATATCCAGTCGATTCTTCTCTTCCCCTCACTATCCCTTCCTTCATCTCTTATCTTCTAAAGTTGGCAATACATTTGTAGAGGCGTAAGGCCTCTTTAAATGTTCATGGACGGTGGGAGCCTGTACAATGGTGACCCAGTTTGCCAACTATGAAATAAAAAAGAACAATGTAAAGATTGCTTATTAAAACTTTTCGGAGTAAATGCTAAATGAGCGCGAAATCAGTTTACCACGAAATAAAGTTAATTTATTTCTTTCATGAACAACAAAACATTTTTTTTGTTAAAACTACCTACTAACATAGGCTATGGCCGTGGCCGTGGCTATGTTAGGAGGAACTTTAAAGACCCCAAGATGTATTTTAAATAATCGCTTACACTAAGTAAAAAGTAGCTTGTAGTGCTAATCCACCTTAGCCTTAGAAATGGTTTATAAATGAAATTGTGGCCATGCTACGGTAGGTATTTTAATAGAAAAACGGAACGTTATAGTATTTTCATAAAAGTCTTTAACTTTATCACTCGTAATTTATTATTCAACTTTATGTTATACTGAAAGTGAGAGATTTCTTGTGAGAATAGTCGTTAACAAATTTCTTACAACAAATAACTCGTTTGGTGTAAAGCCTCAGTCAAAAAAATGCATAGTAGCATGTATACAAAATACCGACCGGAAGTCTGCAAAATAATAATAAGCAATAACCTCTGCAAATGAAGCTTCCGGTAAGGTCATCTCAAAGCTCGATATATAACATAGAAAATGGATACATGATGGGTCTGAGGAACTTAATGAGAGTGTAAACACGCACATTGTTCGACACGAGATTTCGATCCCTTTTGATGTTTGTTCGACAGAGGTGGAGTAAAACGTTAGGATTATGTATCCTACAATAACAAGACTCTAATGGTACATTTATACAATCACGCGAATATCGAGGTAATTTACGAGGCGAATAACGAACGCGCTTGTGTAAACAGTGTACGCGTAGTCGCCTTGAGATGCGCGTATTCGTGCTAAGATCGGCTTTTCGGGCGTGATAAAAGGGCACGAATGTGTACGGTGGTTTGCATCGACATACGTACACGAATGTTTCATTGAATATATAGTCGAGTCGCAAGGCGACATAAGAATACTCGGTGAAGGTTCTTATAAAGTTGTTCCTTATACTAAAGCTATTATAAGATACATTCACCCATATACAATGCGCAGCGACAAGGATTAACAAATTTGTAATGCCTGCTATTCAACCTAACGGATCCAGCTCACAATAATCATATCATAAATCATGGGTTATTTTTGTCTTGATGCCACCTTAACCTTGAACTTCATTGTTATTGACAGCTATTTACATATGAAGAAGGAAAACCAAAAAAATAACCAAATAATAAACTCGACATATCGCACGTTTAATATTAAAACGCAATAAGTCAAAATTTAATTGTTTTGGTAATCGTCGTTTAAAGTTTTATACATTCGACGCACCTTCTTTAAATGTGTATGACTATAAATATAAGCCATATTTGGGTAAAAAA
>NC_052112.1:8363815-8410336 GCF_012273895.1 Zerene cesonia | reverse complement strand
AACGTATTGCGTTTTATGATTAAACATCGAAATCCCATTTTTTTTAGTTAATGCGCTTTATTATTAAACGTGCGATATATAATTTAACTTAACGAAGTAATATTTCTTTTATGTACGCAAACAGTTAACTTTTTCAATTTCTATATCGTATATAAAGACGTTTTCTCGTGGAGAATGTATTATCATAAATGGATGATTTATAACATTTTTAATAATTAATTTAATACCAAGGAAGGTATGACATTACTTATATTAAATTAACCCCCATTTAATATAAAGTTTTTTTATAACTGAGAACTTTATTCAAATAAACAAACATAAAAATTATGTCTCACAAGAGGCATGCATTGAATTGAATTTATCTTTTTATTAATTGCTTTTGTCAGGAAAAATTGTTACATATATTATTCATAATTAATACGCCTGTAGATAATATGTACGCCTATAAACTACGCTAAGTCAGTATGTCCCGATTTTTTTTTAAGTTATCCTACTAATAAGTTTACAACTAAGACAATTATTATGAATGAAAAAAAACTATGAATTCTTTTCTAAGACTACCTACTCTTTATTACCTAAAACATTTTATTAGTTTTAAAAACATTTTTATAATAACAAGAAATGCATGTTACGCAAATAATGATAAATTATCTATTATTATTTTTTTTTTTTTAAAAGCTTGTCAATTATTATAACAGTGTTTATCCTTAACCTTTAAAAACTATAAACATATATTTGACTTACCGACTTGAACAATAATTTATAACACTAAATAAAATTTAATACACATAACACTTGTAACTTTATTCACTCAAGAAGTTTTCAAGTTTTATTTAATATTGTATGATAAGAAGTTGCCGCCAACACGTCTTCTGATTGAAAAATGCCACAGATTATTTAGTACTCGTTATTTAAAATAGCGTCATAGTCGAAATAGTTTTCTTTTTAAATCTAAATTAATATGCGCGAAAAATTTCAGCCAGCGCTCGCATACAAGAGACGAGCATTTAGCGTCTGCAGCATCCGCAATCTCGTGGGAAACTGGCGGGAATTTTCGTGACAGCGGGAAATTCGAGACTGAGATTACGTTGGCTTATTTCGTGGCATATATATACGCATTTTCCATCACTTGTGTTCAAAGATCTGGAATAATGTATGTTTTTAAGTTTGTCGATGTTACGTGGATGATTTAAAATATGTATATATCACATGAAAATAAGTTCGCTTACCTAGGGGTTATAATTATTACTCGGGCCTATTTTTTAATTTTTTTATTTAAAAATACAAATAAATCGTTTTAGTTCTTATTAATACTTATAAAAGTTGATTATGAACTTGATATATTAGGTTTTTATTCATATATTATTACTTTATTCATATATTAGGTTTTTATATAATTTCAAAGTAAACAAAAATAAAGAATTCCATTTTATTGCAAATGTTTGTCATTGAATTTTTCTTTTATGGTGAAAATTTTACCTGATACATAAAATTTTCGTTCATATTCTGCCCTACTTATGCCTTATGATAAAGATTTGAAGCCACTACTCTTATTTACAAAAGTACATGTTGATAGCGAAAATAAATATTAACTAGCAAATGAACCAGCGTTTACTTTCCCAACTACCCTGTTCATTGCTTAATTAATAGAGTCATATGGCTTAGCAAAGTAACAGACGCGCAATGCATAAAAATTATCTTGAAGATCTCATCAAAATGTTTGCATTTTCTGCGAAACTTTACATTGCCTGCCTTATATATTCGTTAATTGGACAAAATGTGACAAAATGCAGCTTTCTATTCAAACACATTCATTATAATTCAAGACTGAGTTGTGTTCGTTAATTCAATTATAAGGTAGGTACTCAATTAAGTTACATACTTACCAGTATTAAACAAGATAGAATTGAATTTCTTGCACGCGTGTCTAATTAGTATATAATTACACATGTTTACTTCAAATCCAATATAGATTAAAATTAATTATTTGGAAATGATATGATCACGTTGCCGCACGGGACGAATAAATTTCAAATCGATATTATTTAGGCACAAGTTGCGTGTGACATGTCTTTATATCTGCTGAAGGGTGCTAATTTAATACTTAGATTAACAATATGATCAAAATGTTTTATCACATTCATACCAAACGGTTTAATTTTTAAATATTAATATAATACGTAATGAAGGACATAACCTAAAAATTATGCAATCAAAAATATCCATCTACCCGTTTTTCCTCGACAAAGATAATTTTACCGATAAGGCGCATTTTAATTTACTCAGCCACAGAGAACCAGCGTCAGCTCTATTTCATAAATGGAAAGTAATTCATTTATGAAAGTAATTCACTTAAAATATGGCAACCAAACAGATTCTTATCTCTTGTGTGAGAAAAAAAAAATTGATACAAAAAAAGTTATATTATTACAAATTCGAACTATTTTTTCCGTTCCTTCTTCTCCTTCCCTCATGTTTGTATTAATTATTAACAGAAATTATCAATCCATATTAATTTATTTTGTAAGTTCCTTTAGCCCCAGGTCCTTTAGACCTCTAAACCCGGTACTATTCATTTATTTTTATTGTTAAAAATGTTACATTGCGGTAACATTTTAAAAATATTTAAATATTCGCTTCCTAGAATTTGTCGTAGACCTTAGCTCGCAACAATAGTTTTTAAATCAGCTACAAGTCACTGAAATAACTATGCCTTAGGCACAAAATATATAATAGTGAGGGCCTGAAGGCACATTCTTAATCTTTCAGCCTGACAAAAATAAATAGACCGACCCAAATCTTTTTTGTACCTTATTATGATATTCGCCTACATTGCTACAGATTCCACCTAGTAAAAATACATAAAACGCCTAATCTGAGGCTACATTTCTATTTCCAATTAATTCCAAGCAATAGCTTCGTATTGGGAGATCCGAATTTTACATTTTTACTGATTGTACGTTTTTTTCATTGTCAGCGCGTGGGAACATCGAAGCCCACATATCAAAATGTAATTTTTTTATTTGCGATTTTTTGTGTTCCAATATTAATAAAGGATTTATCGAAACCTTGATTGAAACATGAAATATTACAGTAATACGACAGACTTGCCACAGAAAACACTGACCACAGACAAAACTGGTCTCAGGCAACACTCAAATCGAATGACAATTGACAATAAAAACAAAAAATAAAACAACATATTGAATAAAAACTATTGTAATTCTCCACAATTGCTTATAGTAACTTTAGCCGACGTAGTGCCACCCTTGCTCCCATATCGCTCCATCTTCTTCAAAACATCCAATCCGGAGATCACGTGGCCAAACACCACGTGCTTTCCGTCCAGCCATTCCGTTCTGCGAGAAAAATTTCATGATAACACTTTATCGTAATGTTCTTAAATATTTAAAAACCGTTACGAACACAGAAAATGAAATTCTTAATCCATGGGATGTTTTTTTCTTTCGATTTATGCCTTTCCGTATTCGATATTTTGGCGGAGGCGATAGCTAAGATATCTTTATGTGAAAACATTTTATTTACTATAATTTATAACAGTCTCATTGCTTGCAGTTCGAGGAAAGCACGAAATTAATGAACGGAAGCGATAATTCCTGTTGAAAGTATGTTCTGTTTATTAAAATTAAGTCTCCAGGCCTAAAAGTATTACCTCAAAACAGCTCGATCGAGACGTAAAAGAAAAACAAACCAAAAAACCAACACTATTTAGCTTTTATAATATTGACTATTATATTATATAGGGCTAGATAAGAATTTATAAACAGTACACATACTTAGCTGTGCAAAGGAAGAATTGTGATCCATTTGTATTAGGCCCAGAGTTCGCCATACTCAATATACCAGGGCCAGTGTGTTTTAATGTGAAATTCTCGTCTTCAAATTTCCTCCCATATATTGACTTCCCTCCCGTCCCATTGTGATTGGTAAAATCTCCACCTTGACACATCTGATTGAATGGTTAGGTAATAATTATTTTGAAAAATGTTATTACAGTAATACATAGTTAATAGCATATGTATGTGAGATATTGTATGTAATAAATCACTTTGATTTTAAAATGATTAAGTTGTATATTACTAGGATTCCACCCTTAGGATTCTGGATAAGGGATAAGGAAAAGACTGGAAGAGGTAAGTAAAGATATGGGTCTCCAAGTTCTCTACTTTGTATTTTTGCTATTATCTATAAAAAGGATACAAAATCTGGAATGATCCTGTGAAAGCCGCTACCCTGATATCCAAACCCCTTTTCATGCGTACATAGCACCCTGAAGTTTTCTGCAGTCTTGGGAACAATATCTGCTCGAAGCATCATTATTATTCGACCAATCTCTTGCTTACCAACACATATATCAAAGTATACTTGCGGATTCTTCTTTTCCGTTACCTTTGGTGCGATTGACTGTAAAAATATAAGAAATAGAATATCAGGACTTAATTGCATATATTTCAAGATATTTGAATGTATTTTAAGATTATGCTGTAATGCTTTCATTTGGAAACAAATATAGAAGTGAATAATTGCAGATTCATGTTTTACATTGTAATTGTCTTAAAAAACATGTTTTTATGCTTCTAATATTATTATCTTAAAAAAAATCATCTAACAGTAGGACAAAGTTAGTACTTAATGGGAATGCAGAATGTTGATGCTTTAAGTAATGTTAATTTTATGAAAGTAAACAATAGTATAAACTACTTAGATCCCCTTTACTCAAATTTCAATATTTATTATTTCTTTTCACACCAATAGATCAGCCAGATCCTGATACAGCAAAAATATCAATACACTAGAACTAAATAGCCTTATGTGTAGAAAGTTTGGTATTACTAGGAACAATATGAAAATTTATCTTAGATTTACAAACAGATATAGATTCTATAGTGTAGAAATTATATTTAGACATAAAACTATTAATACATACTGTAACAGTGTCCGTCTTTCCTTCATTTGTATTATCCTCAGTATCTTTACCGACGCCCAGGGTCTCACCAGCATGCTTCTGTAACCAACTGTCTTCTGACCACACAGGTCTTGTGGATCCTTCCTTTATTCTCTGAGGTGCCGCAACATTCACTCTTACTGTTCGACCAAATAATTCTGAGTCATTCTGAAAATGTTGTTTAGAAATTAGGCACAAATAATTGTTAAGCTCTTTGATCAATTTTTTGTTAAGTAGCTTTATATATGGAAATTTGACAGTAGGAATCTATAATTGTGTGTAACCGTGTAACATTAGTATTAATATAGTTGTGAATCAGCACAAACTTCAAAATATGCTAATCACAAGGGAATTATAATTAAAATATTGCAGAAGTTTAAAATAGACTATCCACATAAAAACAAATAAAATGCCGGCAAATGATTTCCACCTGCTGAACAATTTCATTACAAACACTGCAAGAACAAGAATGTCCATAAATACCATGTTATCGATAGCGGCAGCTGCATCCTCAGCATTTTCGAACTCTATGAACGCGAAACCTCTGTGCTTTTCAGTTTCATAATCCAATGGTATTTGCACATCAACAAGATCGCCAAACGGAATAAAAGCGGCATGTAAAACTTTCTCATCTACTTCCTCAGCTAATCCACCAACGTAGATTGTACGTTTTGAGTTTGGTTTGCTACTCATCGTGTTATTATTTTTAAAAACGTTTCAAATTTGTTTATTTACAACTTATTGTAACCTATAAATTCAGATTTCAGAAACCGTCACGAATGTTGATTGCTAAATGACACTGACATACTATCAAGTTATGAACTATCAAATGTCAACTGTCAAACGTAAAATGACCATAGCGTAGCAAACATAGATTATATATCAATAGGGTGGGAAGCAAAAGCAATTTAAGCTGATAGGTACAGTGACGTACGAAACTTACGTCTTACCGTATAATGTTTACCTTTTAACAGGAAAATAAAACACGCTAATCAGATAAGTAAGTGAAAAAGTTTTCTTTATGACATATGTGCATTGTACGTGTTTAACTTATTTTTTATTAGTATCGAAAAGGCCATACTTGATGTTTTTAAGATTTGACATATTCTATAGCATATTTAACTAAACATGCAATTTAATTTGATCAAAAACAACAAATTTTTTGTTTTTGAAATGCTTAATCAAAATATTTTTCAATCGACTTTCATTAAACATACAGATAAGCACCAACCCAAGGAAGCCGATTTTCAATTAATCGCATGGAAATCTATCCATCCGATGGAGAGCTACGATCGTGAGAGCTATGTAGCATCGTGACCCACACAGTCATTCACATGAACAAAAAAAAAAGGACATTAACTTTGGGTTACAATATTTCTTTTTGTAATAGGAAGGCATTTACCGAAATACATCAAATTAATAATTATAATTTCTATATAACCTATATGAACCTTTTTATACAACATAAAACACTTTAGATTATAACGGTATGCAGCTTTATGTCATTCAGAAGTAATATTTCCTTACGCGGCCGTTATATCGCAGATTGATAAATTACGTATATAAATTGAATATTCTAATCAATTACCTATTACAAGAAATCATTCACGGACTGGACTGAAAAAGTTGTTCCTAGTTGTAGATTTCATTTGTGTGAATTTAAAGACAGGTCTTCCAAGAGCGAAATTTTATTTTTATACTAAAGGTCTGTAATGTTTATGATGAATTTCTGAGCGATTTTGTTTCACAAAATCACACATAACAAGGCAAAACCAAAAAAACTAATTAAAAAGCAAAAAATTATGGCTTAGTTGGACTCGCTTTTTAATTTTTTTTAAATATTCTATCATTTATAACACTTATATGAAAAGAAAGCTGTTTCAAAACCCAAACCCATAAGTGCCGTAGTTTCTCAACAGAGAGTATCTATCTATTAAAAAAAGTATAGACAGTAGGATAGAACAGCTTCATTATAGCTTGAAGTATTAAACAAAGAATTATTAATTATTTAGCAATTATCAGGTCCTCACTAGGTGGTAATATAGTCCATTAGTCCCTCGAGAACATACCTACACCTATTTCGTTTTTTATTTGTATGTATTAAAATGTGCGCGAGAAGTGTGGTTTTAGGACATTTTAACTCATGTATTAATTAGCATTCATTATTTATTTATTCATTCGTATTTATTATATAAGAAGATATACGAACAACGAACGAAGATACATTGATGCAAGCATAAACTTATTTAACATTGAAACAGTGGTGATGCGAATCGAGTGCAAATAAATTGAAACCGTCTATTATCAGTTTTAATTACTTCAAGCTTTATCACCAAATCACTGGATTGAAGTCTTATATAATTCAACTACAGTCCTATAAGAATTTATTTGTTGATTATCTGTAGTGTTATATGTACATGATTTTGTTTTTTGTAATTTAATGTAGCTACTATGTTTTGAATTATCTATTTTAAGAAATGTGTAAACATATATAAAATTTGGTTGATTAAATAAATTTTAAATACACGAAATGTCCGTAATGAAAGTCATTAAATATCTAACAAATTGCTAAGTATGGCTAGGTGTGGATAGGTATATTAATTGACAATGTCACGGTAGTACTGAGCAGTTATATCCGTGCAGCCTTTGATCGGTGAGTAATGTGAAATTATATCTTTAGCTACACATACACGATTATAGGCGGTACCGATCTATCATATGTTTAATTAAGCTTGAAATGTACTTAATTACAACTCACTGGTAGATTAACAGAACGTTCTATTGACAATAGTGTTACCTCAGAAAAAAAAGGACACATTCTTTTTTTCATATAATTTCAATTATGGAATCAGCATAAGGGTGATAAGAGTTACAATTCCGATACTAATTTCAAATGAAAGAAATTCTTATGCGCGCAGCAAGCTGTCCTTTGTCCTACTTGTCCCTAAAAAAAATCTATGAAAGCAGTTTTTTTGACTTTCCTTAGTAGTTAAATTTCTCCAACTTTTGCAACAGAATATTGTTACGTAATTGATATAAGAATCTCGTATATTTAAATTTAATAAAGTATTTAATATTTTTTCCAGCAATACTACCCAAAACGCAACGGGGCGATTGAGTAACCTCAACCATCTTCACTGTCAAATGCAATGTATTTACTCTCAATAGCTACATCTTTGCAAATAGTATAGATAGCTATTACAGACATGACATGGGCGTTAAATCTTTTCAAAGTTGGCAAGGTTCCTTGTACAGCTGTTCTTGACCCCTTTTGAACCCGGTTATTTTGTTAGCCTTACGCAATAACTGATGACAGATATTATAGAAGCGTTTATGACTTCAAATCTATACTTGTTATAAGCACCGTTCCTGCACCATTAGTTACTTACAAGAAATTGTGCAAGCTTATATATATGCGTCTGAGCCCATGCTAACAATATAACAGTTCTATATAATTTAGTACCATGTTTAATTCGAAATACGTCAACAGCTAGTTCAAGACATTAAGACTATTTCCTCAATAAAAATATAAGTATATCAGATTAAAACGTTAAAATCTCTAAAATTTTTAATCAACATATTGTTTACCATATTGAAATCTTAATACAAACGTTTCGAATTTTACGTATTTGCCGAGCAATCCTAGAAATTCCTTAAAATTATTATTATTATTATTTTTTTTATGTCACAGTCGGCAATGGAGCTGGTGGGACGCCTGATGGTAAGCGCTACCACCGCCCATGAACATTTGTAGAGGCGTAAAGTCGATTACAGACCTTACGCCTCTACAAATGGATTGCCGACTTTAAATTGGGAAGGGATTAAGAAAGGATTTGCGAGAGGAATAAAGGAAAGGACTGGGAAGGGGAAGGAAAAGGATATGGGCCTCCGGCTCCCCCACTAACCGAACGAAACACAGCAGAATGCTATTTCACGCCGGTCTTCTGTGGGGGTGTGGTACTTCCCCGGTGCGAGCTGGCCCAATTCGTGCCGAAGCGTGCTCGACTACCACATATAAAATATATTGAATCCAAGTCGTATGTTTTAGGGTATTCTCATAATTTAGATAATTGTATTACCTTTTAATGTGTGTATAATTTGCCCTATAAACGAAAGCACTGCTATATAAATTACTTAACTTCAATATTATCGTTTTTCATGCACACGTCATACTGACATTAAGTTTATATTTATAAGTTAACTGCGCCCCGCGGTTTCACCCGCGTAAGAATATCGGGATAAAAAGTTGCCTATATGCTATTCCAGTTGTCCAGCTCTCTACGTACCAAGTTTCTTTGCAATCGGTTCAGTAGTTTTTGCGTGAACGAATAACAAATCTCCATACATAAATACATCCATCCATACTTACAAACTTTCGCCTTTGTAATATTTGTAGGATGAAATTACTCCACTGAGCTTTGCAGGCTAAACGTATGATGCATAAGCAAAAGCTGAGAAAAAATGCTGTAAGCACGCTAATGATGATGAATATAGAATCGTATGCTTTATATAAACCTTAGCCTTTACTGTGCCACTGCCTAATAAAGGACTTCCAGAATTCCTTGCAGGACCTTTTTTCACAGTTATTTGGGTCGTCATCGACGTCTCAAACGGACCTCTAACGTTTCTCAATTCGACTGCATTTCTTTTTTTTTTATTTCTCACTCGATATTTCCGTGGTATTCAAGCGATTAACGTAGTTTTCTGTGATTGATAGGGAATTATTGTCATTTGGTGCCATTTTATAATTAACTGTCACCGCTCGCCTGAGTACATATAATTCTTTTCTACAATTCCTTTTATCGTACTACTTGCTTGACTACGCGCGTCCTGCCCATACTTATTCTAAAACACAGTCTCGTCTCCAATTTTTATTTGTACTCCAACGACTTCTTAGACGCAATTTTAATAAAAACACTAGGTCAAAAGTATCCAGGCGCTAAGAATAAAAAAAAAGTTAGATATATTACAATAACAAAATGACAAACAAACATACAAACCTGTACAAGTTTCATGGCACTCCTTTTTGGGTAGTCGTAAAAACCTCCGTAACGATCCGCACAGACGTTAGACCATTCCTAACTCTGCATTATCCAGTCACCCGTCTGGTAAAGGCAACATGACATTAAAATTGTCAATCTCAAAAATGCTGTCTAATTACCTTCCTGCCGCATATAAATCATTGGATACTCATAAACAGCTTATCTCTGACTATATTGTATAAAACAACCACAGTTCTGTTTCCTGATTTTTATAACCGCGTCTCACAATGTCTAGAAAGAGTAAGAAAACAAATCTGAACTCAGTAATAATTCAGAATTAATGTTAATAGCCACTTATTCAAACGAGAATTAAAGCAAAATTAAATCGTTTGGGCTATAACTATATGAGCTCGCAAAGCTTTCAGTAAATTGACGTTTTAATAAAGAATATATATCTCTCCCTATATAAAGATTGATCCATATCCCTTCCTTTAAGAAATGTATCTTCATTTAATTGCAAATGTTTAAAACATACTAATGTTTATATTGTAATACTGCATGATTAAGTAATCGCATCTAGCACCCTCAAATGTCGCACCATACTCTTAAAGTAAAAAGGTGAATGAAATTATGAGAGATAATTACAGAAAAGCACTGTTTTATTCCTAATGTCATTAGGCTCTCTCTATGAGATTTAAAGTTAGGAACCGACATTACGAAAAAGTGTACAGAGCTTTAAGCTTCCGTCAACGAATTCCTTGTCTTGATCAGAACAAAGATTCTAAATCGTTTTTCTTTGAAAATTATTCGCCAAACTAAAAGCTCCACATACAGGCTCTCATTTCTTAGTTGCAATGATTCCCCCCACATTGAGTATAAAACAAGTAAGCAGTGGGTTTCGCGTGTACTCTCCCGGCAAGGTCAAGAGCGGCGAGTCATTGCTCTGCGTGTGCGCATACTTGCGCTGTGCTTACTTGGGACCCGAGCTTAGCGGTGAGTACAGCTTTGTTGATTTTCTACAGGATTAATTGTTGTGTGTATCGATATAAATCGTACAATGTATAGAGAAGTTCGATAATTTGTAGTTGAGTTAATTACGCGTTAAAGTTTTGTCTTTATTTTTAGAAGTTTTGTAAAAACATTGATTTTTTTATTTATGTATTCTGGAATATATTTTCCATTACATTTTTTAACAAATACTTAACAAAATAATAATAATTAGAAACCCGATAAGTATATATTGTAGACTAAGAAGCAGTTTGATAAAAATAAAACGCTTATTTGTCAATTTAAGTAAATTCAAACCAATATTAAATTAGTTTCCGAATAAATATATCGATATTATTAATCCACGTCCACAATAATGAACGTAATAAAATGTGAAATTATAAAAATAATTATTACTCCTCGAAGTTGACTCTGAATAAAATGATTTTAATTGTCCTCATTAGATGTTAACCAAAAAACCTTTCTACACAATTTATAATTAAAATTCTCTGATTCTGAAAGTCTCTGATTTTTATGGATAAGTCGTAGCCCCGAAAAACAGAAATGCTCTAGAAAACTCACATCAGCTCAGCGTAGTAGTAATTTAACTAGTCTTCATAAAACTGTAATTCTTTTTCAAATATTCCATGATACCCATCTTTCGATGGAAGTACTAGCCATCAACACTACGCAACGGAAAAGAAATAAAATATAGAAAATAGTTAACCGCCTAGATCAGGTTTAATCAAGCAGCAATGTTTTTCATACGAATAAAAAAGCTCCCTCAAACGAGTTCATAATGATACGCCTAGTCTCCAATAATATGTTATCTTTGCAACTGCTCCTTTCGTATTACGTGTAAACCATTATAATATCACTCGAAGACCGATCAGTTCTATAGGAAATTGTCAATAATTTAATAATAGAACCACAGATACCATAATACTATACTAGATAGAACTGAAGACTGATTATGTTCGATTCAGTTCTATAATCTCGTACATTTTGCTCTCTTTAAAAAGGTTCAACTGTGTGTTTTCTTGTTCAGGTCCTGAAATCTGTTTTTTTTATTATTGTGCCTTTAACTGTGTTTAATAGGCTTATGTTTGTATTATTTTTATATTTGTAAATACTTCGATTTGACTTCTATTTTGTTAAGATTATATACTTATAATAACTTGATTTACGTATCAAATCGGAAATACCTAAAATTTGTATTTTTATATGTTGACAAAAACAGTTTTACACGATATATTGCTATATTCTTATTAATGAGAGTTACTTAAAACAATTGCCCATTAAAACTTTATCACGGCCACAGAATTTTAAAGATATACCGATAGCTATAATTATTTGAAGTTCATTTAATTAACTTTATAGGTTTACTGCGTCCACTCATTAGAAAGTTATTTATATTTATCACCTGTCCTTATATTCAATTTGAGACCTTATTAAGTCGTTAACATCAAAACCTAGTTTCAATAATAAATTTCAACCCCTACCGATATTATAAATGCGAAAGTAATGCTTTATGTCTGTATTTTCTTCACGGCTGAACCGCTTTAGATGAAATTTGGAAAATAGTTTCGAGAATTTTTATGTTGGAAATCCTACGGAAACAAAAGCTATGCGGATAAAGCATATGTAACTATTTAGTTTGCTAGGACTCTATATTGTCCTCTACAATGCAGGCAAAGCCGCAGGCGAGCAGCTAGTTCCCTATATTTTAACAGATATCGATAGATGATGCACATTTAAATGATAACTAACAGCCTGCGGCTTCGCTCACGTATTTAAGGAAAAAATAGATTTAGAGATAGAAGAAAGGCAAAACAGTATAGTAATAAGTAGGGATGGTACGGCATACATGGTCCTCATTTTAACTAAATTGTGCAGTTGGTATATAAGCTAGCTATCGAAAAAGGCTGAAATTGAAGGGAATTTTATGTTCTGTTATTAGATGAGTAATATCAAGAAAAGACATATGACCTGTAAGAAAAATGATGAATGATAAATAATGTAGAATGCTACATTTGCATCTACACTAATACTAAATCCAGTATAAATCTAAATTTCTGCGTAACATTGGCTGTAATCTTTTTTACTAGTTTTAATCTTAATCTCAAAAGAGTATATACCTAAACAATCATCGTAATTTAAAAAAAAACGCTATCAGTTTTTCTTAAAGAAAACAAAAATCCATCTAGAGATGACAATCGAATTTACGGCATAACTTTTTTGCGGCCGAAAATTTCACAGCCATGTTTATTTAGCTTAGCTTTTTTGCAAACTTTTTCAAAGGTAAAAAATCAACAAACTTCCGAATCGTGTAAATACAGTTGTTTATTTCTTCGTCCCATTTCGTGATTGAGTTAAAAACTATTTGCTCTAATGTTCAATTGTTTTATTTTATTTATCTTTCTAGAAAAAACTCTAGACTGTTTTATATGGATTATTGGCAAAACAAAGAAATAATAATCAGTAAGCTACGCTTTAGTTTTTTGTCGACTTTTATATTGTTGTAATATTTACTGTAAATATTATATAAGTGTTATACAAAGATATACCGAGATTCAAATAGTTAATTCATTAAATTATTCTTCCTTAACTCAAAGGTATAAAAATAATGTATAGTATGACAGTATATCTATTATCTGTTAGCCTCTAAGTTTGTCCATGGGCGTAGCTAGTTGGGTTAGGGGTATAAAGTTCAAAACCCTCGAAATCACTTATAATAAGAAACATATAATGATAAGGATTATTTTATGTACTTTAATTTATTATACTTTCCAGAAACCACTAGAAACGAAAAACTAACTACAACCGTAATTTTGGCCTATGTATCTTTGGATAGAGTTTTATCTTTCTACGTACGATACTTTCTTGTAACGATTTTCAATTCTTTATGATAAATATTATGAATGAAATCTGTATATAAATTAGTTTAATAATGTTAATCCACACACAACCGAACCGCAACGTTACTCGCAAAGTTCAACTAACTCATAATTCACACCCAGCATACAATTATTATTTATTATCTTACAAATATCACACGTAATTTCAATTTACAGTTAATATCTTTGTTATCGTGTGGACTGTAGAGGAAAAATCTCTCATCGTTCAGTGTTGCCCGTGAGACGTGGCGTAAATCAGTGAAGCGATTACATAACCTCTTATGGGTTTCCGTATCGTCTATTGTATGGATCTTTTTTATATAATAATAATAATTAATGGTGAGATTAGTAGTATGTAGGTAAATACCTATATGGTTAAAACTTAAAATCGACTGTTGATATTTGCAATCAAGCTCTCATTATCACATATAATTCATTTTTATAATTTTTCAACGTAAAAGGAGTCAGCATGTTCTATTTTTAATCCATCAATGTGTCATGTTAATTTATCACTGCATCAAACTCAAACATACATTTGGTACAATAAATACATGTCTCAATCATAATATGCAAAAAGAAGTCTTAGCAAACACTGAGGTTTAAAGGTAGCAAATGCCGTTTAAAAATATATTGAAAATTGTATCGTCATATAATTAGTAAATAGTCGTAATCTGAATTAATAAATAACAGTTGAAAAATTTATGCACTCTAGAAATTATTATTGCAATTAAAATGAAATAATTATTACCATAATAAGTCCAACTACAAACTAAAATAGTGTAATCTGATAATTACTAAGCTATATTAAAATAATACCTACGTAATTTATTCCATTTGAATATACCATAAGTATGGGAACGTAAAGCAAATTGTCTTACTAGAAGCTACTAATTTAGTATTATACTATCTGTGCTTCAGGTTAGGGTTTTATTAGAATCCTATGAGAAATCTTATCGTTAAAAATTATTCAAATTATTGTTAATTATAGACAAAAATCTTCATGGGTGGTAATTGTGAGAAGTCGTTGCTTAATTATTGATGGGGAGATTGGCTATTTTATGTATTCTTTCAGAGATTCTTTCGATATTTACATGTATTTTCTTTTTATTTACATAGATAGTAGATCAAACCACTAATTATACTACAAGGTATATAGAGGGGTACGGTTTACCTTTCGTTTGTTTAGTTACCGTGAATGAAGTGATATTTATTATGGTATATTAAATAAATAAAAAACTATTAATCAGCTGGATGAAATTTAGCACAGAGAGATAGTTTTAGGCTACTTTTTCATCCGCAGATTAGTAAATATAAATTTAAGTATGTAAGTATTGCGAAGTGGACGCGAACGACGCCGCAAGCAGCCTGAGTAGAATATAGATAAAATATAAAGACGCTAAAGCGAAGTACATTCACACCATTATTTGCAAATATGTACACACAAAAGTAAGACGTGTTACAGCATTCCCCTCTATCCAATTAAGTTGATGCTAATCTTAGACCCGTTACTTTAATAGTCAGACAAAACCAAGGTATTCGACAGGTGTATAGGGTTGCCAGCTCGTACAAATAATACATAAGATAATATAACGTCCAATATTATAAAACAAAGATTTGAATCGTCAAAATGTAATTAGACAAAATATTAATGGCTGTGATTGATCGACGAGTATATAATATAGTTAAAAAAATAAATAAACATTTATTTTAAAATAAATAACATAACAATATCGGTTAGGAATAAAATAATGTGAGATATAAATCAATGAATCGTATTTACACATATATTGGGGAACACAGTTTTGTTTTATACTGAGTAAAAGTAAGATTGCCAGCCCTACATGTGCAAAGATCACAATACATCTCTACGGAGACGATAATCTTAATAACATTGTTAATCCAATCACCACAAGTAAATTGTATTGATTCCTGGAATGCATCGTAGATTATAAGGAAATTTCAATATCATATGGGAAATGAAAAATAAATATTCCGCCTTCCAAAATATATAAAAACGCAATCGCATGCTTTCCCAAACCCAGTGATGCGTTTCTATGCTACTGATGGAATTACTATTTTTTTATGAATATATAAATATACAAAATTGTATTCTAGCCTGTTGCCCCGACTTCACACGGGTTGACTCGTCTTAAAGAAGAAGCTAATGCTACCCAGTAAAGACGTTTTAATGGTAAAAGATACTTTTTAATAAATTGAAATCGCAACTAAAAAACGAAAATAAAACGACCAATCTTTCCCGTTTACCGTAACGCTACTAGAAAAAAACAACTGTTATCACACAAAATTATTCCAGAAGTTTAAAAATTTGCTGATACAAAACGAACTAACTATGCCAACGAGTTCAAAACATACTATGTAGCATTCGAACTTCATAACATACAATCATAGCCATTTCCCACCATTTGACAACACATTTAGAAGCTTCACTGCGATCCGTAGTATTATGATGAGTCGATTTCGTCTCCGGGACTGCATTTTCACAAACATCAAGGGGTTTAGTGTGCCTCGTAATAGCGTTATAGACAGCTATAATAGCCATGTCCATAATACAGGCAGAGCAAATCGTATTACTGATGTTCCATCAGAACAATCCTTGGCACTAGGTTTTTGTTTGAATATTTCCTTATCAACCAGAAAATATCAGAGTGCTCTACTTTACAAATCCTTTCCTGTCATAAGAAGAGAATAAAAGGTTACTTTATTATTTTTCCTAAATTGTATCTTAGTTTTTTAAAGGCTATGAAACATTGTCTTTCTAAAGGCTATGAAACATAATGCGTGTCTGTCGATCCGTAAATATTGTGGTTATTCAAATATTCTCCTGTTCTCACCATTGTTATAGGTATATCTAATGTTACATCATCGACCGCAACTTCTAAGTTCTTTTAAATGTTACAAAAACGACGCCTGGGCCAGACACGTGGAAAAAACGTGATTATAAATATCTGTATCTTAGTTTAAGTAATGTCATTCATTTTTCTATTGCTTCCGTTGGAATTTATTTAAAAAATCTCTTCGTTATGGAAACTAACTGAAAATAAAGCGTTTGAGAGAAAGAACCAATGACAAAATAGGTTGAAATATATGAGCCACATATAGTTTCGAAGTCCCAGAACAGAGACACATCATAATCCCGCATCCAGAAAAACAAAGAATTGCGTCCGTTTCTTTTCAAAATCGCAGTAATGTTTCTAATATATACAGTTTAGAATCAATTATGCTCTATGCTTTAATAAAAAGAAAGATCAAGCTACTCTGATTCCACATATCGTCATAATGTGATAACTTCTATCTATTCAATGATTGCCTTCGTAAATGCACCTTAAGTGTGACAAACCAATCCATTAATATAATTTGTAGTAACCATTTCCTGCGAGCGTGATTGCTGTTAAACTAGAAATGACGTTCACCGTTATTCCTTCACTTAAGACTTAAGAATCTGTTCAGAAAAACTGACAATCGTTTAAATCTCGACCGGCCATACCCGTTTATGGGAAGTTGATCAATTATCAAATAATCAATTAACTTAATACCCATAGAGAATAGCTGAGCAAAATTCATAACCACACACTGGTGTAAAAATATTGGGATGCAGTTATAAAACGAGATATTATGACGGTGATACAACGGTAGTAAAAATTTTGTAACAGTAAATATTTAAACGTTGTTAATTTTATAGTGAATATGAACACTTTATGAATGGTTTTAGTGTTTTCACCTTAAAACTTCGGTGGCTATTTCAAGCTTTCTATTTTTTAACAATATATTTTATTTGTACACATTTATTAATAGTTAATATTTAATAATCGATACTGGCGACACTAAACTTGTAAAAAATCTAACAAGGAGCTTATGCTAAAAGTAAAAACTTAGATTTTGAAAACCAACTCAAAAAGTAGCTCTCTTTTTCGTATTAAATTAAATTAGGCTTGGTATTTTTAGAAACGCGTGATTTACGCGTGAACAGTCTCAGAACTAACTATTATAGCTACTACCTAGTACATTTAAATTTAATTCTCCTTGATAAGTAGATAACTGATAAGACAGACGTAAGATTAACTGTTCCTATCTTTGACAAAACCATCCGCAGATTAAATCAACTTCTGACTCACCACCGGTTTCTGTTATAAATTAATCTTTTTATCCGACAAATTAAATAGCAATCTCCTGTTATTTATCAAGAATCTTTACAACTTTCTATGATTAAAAGTTTTTAGCTAACAACCGATTGAGATGATGAAAGATAGGTATTTTAAAAAAAACTTAGCAAGCCTGTTGGTAACTAGGTACTTTACTTGGTTATTTTGATAGTTCAGTGATAATGTCATAAAAAACTGACAAAATATTGTTAATGAAAAATTGTTAATCACACTATCACACAAATATTATAAATCTGAAAGTTTGTTTATTTGGATGTTTTGGCGGCAATCATGCTGACACTACTGAACGGACTTTGATGAAATATGGTATCCAGACAGAGTATGAGCTGACATGGTCGATAGCATACTTTTTATTCCGATTAATTTCTCCCTTGGGATAAACAGAAATCTTGATATCCGATCAGCTACATTGTCAACATAAAAAATAGACTAGTGTGTAAAACGTTTTTGGTTGGCTACATTTTCAAAAGACTTCCACACACGACAAGAATTTGATTTGCTTGGTGTTAGTCTAACAGTGTACCTACTGTTTCTCACATTGTTCTTATGTAGCTTTTGATTTAGCACCAATAATATACATATATATAATATCACCCTATAAATGCGCAAATGCAGAAATAATAACTACAAGCAGGAACAATTCGAAAGGATTTCTAGTACATAATTACAAACCAAAATCTACAAATTCCACTGAATAATCAAGTAAGAACATTGTGACAAATGATAGCCTTGGAGTCATGAAAAAAATCCAAGTCGTCTACAGAGACGATCCGTCATTCATACAAGTGGTAGAGACTTGTCTCCGTCATACTTCGGTTTATAGTCTAAGTACAACAGCTATACCGGTTATAAGTGGACTACAGAGCAGAGCAGTTTAAGATAATGCTGTTTTTTGTATCTTTATAACGCCTTAAGGGCACAACGGTATAGAGTTACGCAGTACACTTATTTTAGTTTATTGCACTTTGGAACTTGCTACAATTAATTTATTTAACAGTATGATCATAGCTATTGATATTGGCGTCTTTTCAGTTCCGCTTTACGCTTGTAAATGTAATGTCTACCGGATATTTAATAATCTGTCAAAAATAATGTGATATTTTGGTAGACTAGATGTAGTTATAGATAACCAAGCCACCTCACTAAAGCGGCTCAATGGAACAGAGTAGGTTTTTCGGTTGTCGTTAGTCGGTAGGAATCCAATATAACGCACGGCACCTTCCCCGGGGGCCGTGTCTTATATCGGATTATAGATAATCAAATAAGTACTAATTTTTGCCCAAAACGCAAGTTGGAAGGGTTTAATTAAAATTCGAATTAAGGTTCTTGAAAATTAGCATAGTCTTATAAGTAGGTAATGCCTGCAAACTGTAATATCTGACTTAAAAAATTCAAAAATAAGTACATTTTTTACAAATCAATCTATGTATAATACGAAGGCATCTTATGCCAAAAAATAGTAAACAAAAAGTATGATCATTACGCAAGTTGACGTGGGCAGCTGCGTACGCGCAAAGGCAAGGCCGCTCGGGGCTATTGACCCCCGCAGCGCCATCTAGGACACTTCAGTGTACTAATTACTATAACAAAAACTTATTAATTTACCATGCAAGTATTTCATATTCTATAACGGTTTTCATAATAGTAAGTAATGTTAATGAACTAAATTTAGTTCAAGTTAAAGCATATCATAATTAATGTAAATTTTTATTGGATATTTCGGACATAGTACAATTATTTTTTTATAATAAAAGCGGGCAAATGAGCATGTAGTTTTTCTGATGGTAAGCGATCATCACCGCCCATGAAAATTTGTAAGGTAAGAGCTGCTGCAAAAATTAATTTAAGGAATAAAGAATAAGGAAAGGATTGACGACGGGGATAAAGGATAATGGGAAGTGTGAGAAAAAGGATACGAGCCTCCGTGGCCGCCTTAAATATTTTTATGAGTTAAGTATCTGTTAATAGACAAATATCGTTTTCTTTTTTTACATTGACTTAATGGTTACTCATTCTTTAAAACGCCGTAGTGTGGCTACAGTAACTAGTATGTGTCATTTTTTTTTACAATTTATCGCAATGTTTTTTTTCATTTGTTAACAGATCAAAATGGGACGAATATCACCAATATTAATAGCCTTCCTTTTCGGCCTAACAGCCCAAACTATAGCCAGCAGTGATGATAGATTTATTAAGAAATATGCAATGATGAAGGTAAGCATTGTCAAAATGAGAATTGAGCAAAAAATATCACTGTATTTAAAAGTTGAGTACGATTTTATAGAGACGTGTAAAGTTATAAGAAAAGGAAAAAAAAACAAAAAGTTCCGCAGTCGGTAGGATTCGAACCTACGCTCCCAGAGGGAATCTGATTTCTAGTCAGACGCCTTAACCGCTCGGCCACGACTGCTCTACGAGAGACAGTTAAAATTATGGAACATTAACCTCACTTCAAGATGGAATAAAATATAAATATCCAATTATGACATATGATAGAGATGTATCAATAATTTAAACCATTTTTTTTTTATTTTTATATTAAAGTAAGAAGTCGTTCTTACGATTTCAATTACATTTTTTTTTGCTAAAATTAAATACACAACTGAAATACTTGTGAAATGTTTTCTTTTTATGCAATAAAAATATTCTATATCATTGATCAATAGGAAGCGCTTGTATCTCCATAGTCATTGCTATGATAGCTTAGTAAATTATTGCAATCAATCATATTTTCCTCACAAAATTCCTTTTGATTTTATTGAAACTTTGTCTTTCTCTATAAAGGCATAAACTATTGTACTTGTAGATAGGAAATACGACATTTTCTTATTATTTTCAATACTTTAATAATTCCAGATTTATGAAAGTTGCTTTGGTCCGGAAGTGGTCAAACAAATAAGACGAGAAATGAAAGACGCGTATGCAAAATGCTCTACACCGCCATCTTTTGAGGAACCACCGAACCAACAGATACCTTCTATATTGTTCGGCAAACTGCCACCAGGCTTCGCAATAGACCCGAGCACGCAAACCATAACAAAGCCAACAGATGGCGCTGTACATAATCAAGAAAATGAATTGCCGAATCAAGAAAAATTGCACACTCAAAAAATTCCATTCAACGTTTTACCACTAAGGTCACAATCGGTAAGTAAGAAAAATATAAAAATATCTGCCTCCTGTGAGGATTGAACTCACGACCCCTGGTTTACGAGACCAGTGCTCTACCACTGAGCTAAAGAGGCGACGAATGACGTGACGAAATATCCTTAGGGTACCTATAGTTATAAAATAATTCCATACATTTCTATTTGTATGTATGTAAACAAAAATATGTATGTATATGAAAAAGGGTGTAAAAATAATTTTTTATTATGAAATATTCCCGTAAGGTTGTACATCCATAACTTTTATATTTAACTAAGTTATTAGCAGTATAAGAAGTTATTTTTATACAAACCTTATATTTTCATTATATTATGTATATCGATACAATTATAATACGGTATTTTCGAGTGGAACTCATGTGAAATGTTAAAGAAATAATATTAATACTTCTTAATCTTTCAGCCATTCCCACCACAACCGATTCCTCCATATATGATTCCCAATCCCCAATTCCGGCCATTCAGCGCTGCCTCCCCCTTCTACCAAGTCCCTTACAACCCGATGCTGTACCCCCCAGGATTATACAATCCCTATGCCTACCAGCAACCTGTGCCTCAAGGGTTTTATCAACAACCATACTTCGCAACTAACAGGATGTCTGTAAGTTTAATATAAAATGTTTATATAATTTTCACTTAGTAGACCTTACATAATAATAAGTTATATTATATTATATATTATTATTATCCTACTAATATTATAAATGCGAAAGTTTGTGAGGATGTGTGTATGTTTGTTACTCTTTCACACAAAATATACTGAACCGACTGCAATGTAGTTTGGTACGTAGATAGCTGGACAACTCGAATAACATATAAGCAACTTTCATCCCGATATTCCTACGAGATACAGATTAACGCGAAAGAAACCGCGGGGCGCAGCTAGTATTGTTATAAATGCGAAAGTTATTAGTTAGTATGGATGTTTGTTACTCTTTGACGCGAAAACAGTTCATCGTATCTGTATGAAATTTGGCACAGAGACAGACTATATTATTAATCAGCACATAGGCTACTCTTTACTTGGGTAACCAAGCGAGTGACGCCGCGGTTTACAGCTAGTACCTACATACGATATATTTAAAACGTTTTGAAATCGATATATATTGCTCGCGTAAAGCCAGATATATCAACCCTACTACGAAAAGGAGTCAAAGGAAAAAAAAAACTTTAAATTTTGCAAAAAAATATCCTTCTGGGAACATTTGTAGAATATTCATGTAAAACAAACCATCCTCATTCCAGCGGGACTTGGACCTGCGCGACCGCCTCGACATGATCTCCCGGCCCAGCGCTGGCAAGGTCCGTAACATCACGTGCGTGATGCAGGAGCTCGGCTACATAGACCACAACCTGGAGCCGAACTACGAGCAGATTACGCAGAGAATCAGCAACCTGCCCGTGGCCAGCGACCTGAAGGGCGACATACAGGACGGCTTGCAGTTCTGTCAGAAGTTCTCGGTGAGATATATTTGCTTAAATACGTACGAGTATTTTTTTTTTTTTTTTTTTTTTTTATGTCATAGCGGGCAACTGAGCTGGTGGTTCGCCTGATGGTAAGCGATCACCACCGCCCATAAACATTCGCAAAGGTAGTACCTCTGCAAATGCGCTGCCCGCTTTTATAGGGTAAGGGAAAAGTAAAGGATTAACGACTGGAAAGAAGGAATGGACTAGGACGGGTGAGGAAAAGGAAACGGGCCTCCGGCTCCCCCACTCACCGTACGAAACACAGTGGCATGCCACTATTTCACGCCGGTTTTCTGTGGGGGTGTGGTACTTCCCCGGTGCGAGCTGGCCCAATTCGTACCGAAGCGTGCTCGACTCCCACAATAAAATATACTTATTTAATAAGTAGTTAATAATAAAATAGGTGTTATATTCTAAATATGTTATTCTCATGTAATTTCGAAGTTCTTGATTAATGTTAAAGTTTCTCTTTGCTAATAAAATAAAAAAATAAATATTTATTATACAAAATCTACTGATCTTTTTAATCGAGTCCTACGACAAGTTTAAGTAAAAGATATGAGTCTTTTTCCTTTATTACATCATTAATATTATATAAAGCTTTCCAAATTATGTAAAAAAGCGTGATAATATGCAATAAAACTATTTTAGACATTGTAGACATCTTTAAATTGATTAACTTTATAAAATTATTGTATTTTGCAGCAATGTGTGCCAGACCTCAAACGTGACGTGGCGCCTTTATCCCAAGAACTAATAAAGCCCATGTTCTTCTTCAGATGTTATAAGGTAAGATTCATTTATTGGATTAGTTTCACATTAATTCATTTCGTAAGTTCTTTTTTTCATATTCCGACGTCTTAAATTGAGAATATATTAATTTTAATCGGTATATCACTTCGAATAATATGGTTACCTTAAATATCTACTCCAATCGAATTCCCTTTTATTATTTTTGACATGTTTATTTAAGATTTTTATGGACTGTCATTACTTTATTATTTTCTGTACCCAATTACCCATAGAAATATGTTATTATTTGCTTTAGCACAAGAAGTTAGAAGCGTGTATAATGAAAGACATTCGCGAGAGGTTTACAAGCGAAGATGATCTGGAGACTGATGGAGATTTTAGGTAAAGTATATTAAATATTTTAACAAACATTGTAATTAATCTTAGTTTACTTAGAATAAAATACTTTTGAAATTTTGAAAAAATACTTTTGAACGATTTTGAAAATTCTATCTCAAGCGAAAAACAACAGTTTTCCTTGACAAAAAATATTGCGTAAGTATACACAGAGGCTTACGAGTGAGTAACATAGCTTTTATCATTAAATCCAAATGTTCCTACGTACACTCATGGCGATATAATAATAATAAACCTTTATTGAATTAAAATTAACATTACATAGACAAAAAATATTATAGTAATTTTGAAGCAACATTAATTATAGTAAATATTAATTTTTTAGGTCATTGGGCAGATCTTCAAGGTCTGTGAGGGACGAAACCCTGAATGACCCCAGATTCGACGCTCTCGACGAAATGGCGGTATATTTATATGACTACCTCAGTGGAGGGAACGGTCTCGACTATGACTTATATTTGTAATTTTCATCCGTCATTTTCATACTATCAAAATTATGAAAAACCTACCTTACCTTTTTTGATAATACAGCCGAAGTTTTCATAAAATAACGGTTGACTAGCGGTCTGTCAGGTAAATAAATTTACAAAATTTAAATTAAGACAACTGTCAAAAATTGACAATTTTATCACAGACTACATTTTTTATTGAGTCCATCCAACGAAATACTCCATAAATTTAATTTAATAATAAATAGATTATTTAGTTCTAGGAATTGTACTGATAGAGATGTTTAAGATTAATTTTGATTAAATTATTATGTTTAGTTTACATGAGTTAAAGTAGAAATGTAGATATAGTTTGGAACCTATTTTGAAATAACTGACATATCATTTTAAACACCATTTACATTTCATATTTAGTAATATCCTGTTTTAAAGTCTGAATATATATGTATTTCTCTTTTATGTGCAATTTAAAACGTATTCTGCTCTGAATAAGGTTCAATAATTTTTCGTTACTATAATTTTAGCTGCATAAGTAAGATTGAATAAATACACAGTATACGATTGCGAATATAATTCTGAAATCAATAATATCTTTTCTCTTATTAGCTTTCTCATTATTCCGTGCTCTATTATTTTGAAACATTTTTATCTAAATACTAATATTTTATTATTTAAGGCTAAATAGATGCTCAAAATGTCTAGAGTTACGTCGTAAATTTATTTTTAAGTTGAATGCTGCTTACAAGCACAAATATTATGTTAAATGTATTCCTTTATATTAATTAAATACTCATAGAAATAACAGATACGTATAGATCATATCTATAATAATACGTGTTTGTGTATGAAGTGTTAATGACTTGCACTTAAAAATAATTTTATAGAAAAAGTAAATTTATTTTTGGGTCCTTTGGTTATAAGGGTTGAAGTGTTTGCTGTGATAATATAAAGAGTGATTAAAATACATTCCACTTATTCTAGATTATTTGATAATATTTGTTTTTATTTAAGGTTATTTATCATGTCATTTATGAAATAAATACGAAGATATATGATTATCAATTAATATAAATTTATCTATAAAGTTTCCTACACTTCTAATAGTAAAATTTACCTATATTATACAGCAAACAATAAGTTCTTATCAAACAAGCATATTCTTAGCTTTTTTGGTAACAACGTAGGTACTTTTAGGTAGTTGTATTTTATTTTTATTATTGCATTTAGTAGACTTAAGGTTTGAAATACTCATACTATAAAATATTTGAAATAAACGTTTAAAACGTTTGTTTTTGTTGTTTTTTCTGAATCCTAAATTTTAGAGCATTAAGAAAATTTTAAGGCAGATTTCTTTATTTTATTTATCATATATTCTTAGATAATAGCACAGATAACATATAACTATAGGTTATACTAATTAAAAATCTATGGTTGTTATCATTTCAGCAAGATCAACAATAAATGTATAATTAAAGATTGACATTCACGAATCAAATCTTCATTTTCAAAGCTTGTCATAACAAAAGTAAACACACCACTGGATTTACAATCGCGTGTAACACAAATGGAGTATAAAGGTGAACGTCCATCAAATCGGCCGACTGTCAAGCAAACGATTATCCTATCAAAGCAGTGTATGACAACCTTTATTGCCCTATTTCCTATTAAGTATTTATAAGATGCTCTTTTATGAACCCTTCGAATGTAAAAATGTTGTACAAGAATATGTTAGAATAGTATTTGTTATTTATATTTTTATAAAGATAGCAGTGTAAAATTTGTACTCTGTTTGACAGTAATAATGTCTTTCTTTGTGTTTATACGGGAAGTTTATAGTGTTAACCCCCTAAATTTTAAAAGTAAACTAAACTAATTGAATATTTTTTTTACACTATTCTTCGAAATTTGCTTTTATCATTAACTTTAGTTACATTTAACACGATACTCATACGCTGGTAAATACACACATTGCCTGGTAATCGGGCTATGGAATGTAGTGTCCAACATAGTAGATCCATGCAAACAATCCAAATAAGATGCAAATAAAAATAAATCGCAAATTCAAGTCCACCCAGCGGGGGATGAGAAACGCATATTTAACGCACAAAAAATCTTATTTAAAAACCCTTTTGTGGTCTAAATTTCGAAGAAAGGCCCAGTTTTTGCGGCGAATAAAAAACGCGATTGTTGAGTTTCGTCAAAAACTTTCACCGAGTTTTATAGAGCAAATATTCAGCAAAAAGGTTTTACCTGATCAAGGTATGAACGAGGTGGGAAGCGGGAACATTCTTAAATAATGTCCAATTACTAGTACTACAGATAATATAACACTTTACTAGCTAGATATGTGATAAATGTGATGTTTTTTTTATATTCGAATTATGAAATCAATTCTTAATGGCTTTTTCGTGCTCTCGTACAAATATTTTAGCCTAAGATAAAACAGCAAGACGGATTTTCCCTCTCTTTTGTTTATAGCTTACCGCACACAAAATCGTTTGCATACAAGTTCCATTCGCATGGTAGACACTCGCTAAGAATTCGTTCTCTCCATTCTTCAACCTTCAGTATTCCAATCATCACAGTTTAAAAATACATCCCAATCCCTTTTGTATCATACGATATCAATTACCTAAAAACAGCTGAACAGGCATGGATAAAATTTATCACACAGATAGCGTACACAAAGGATTCTCATCCCGTTAAATGACATTGTTCAAGCGGCGACTAAATCCGAAACATTTGGGGCAATTAGGATTACCGATGTTTAATGACAATTCCTTCTGTTTATTGCACCGCGAGACAAAAGAGTTCTCTATGAAACACAAAAGAAATCTGTTTATTTACAGTTCAAGTACCGTTATATTTAATGAATAGTAAGTTTGGGTAAATATTTACATAATCGTGTTTGAGAAAAATCTTTAATTGGTAGCGGCATTTATGTTATCTGTGCTGTTATTGACCGTGTAAAGAAATTTGTCAGTCACCTTTGCGTTTTATATATTAATAAATAAGATTTACATCCTGTTAAAAATAATTAAAACACCATCATTAAATAAAGAAACAAACGAAAACCTGATAGACTATATAGATCACGACAGATAAAATTCGAATTATCGAATACGTAATTTTTGTATATTTCAGCTTTTAGATCTTTTTTATTCCGGTGCAGTAATATGCTTACTATATTATAAAGGAGGCGCTAAGCCAATGCATCAGCTAGTGTTATTAACCAAACCTCAATCGCTGAACGGTAATTCATACAAATAATTATCGCTGTACGATTCACATAACTTTTTTTATGTACGTCCATTACGTCAAGAGGCAATAACCAAAAACGTCATTAACATATTTCATGTTTTTCACCTTATCCTATGTACGAGACAAAGGTCGTATAAAAAATCACCCCTTTACGATTACATTTCACAGGTATATAACTTGCTATTTAACAAACGCACATGTAGAGCAGATGTGTTCGCAAATAAACACTTATTGTGAAAAGTATTTGCATTGTAACATCCCATAGAATTCAACCCATCTACTGCATACACCTTTCGGTAGGGTAGTGACCGTCAGTTGCGGTACGTTGAAATCATTATATTATAATTATATTATGAATTAAAATTTGTGGTATTTTTCCGATACTGTACCATTTTTTATAAAATTTCCAAAACAGCTCCTATATATTTTTGTTTTCTATCTATCGATGTCTATTACATTCCCTTAAATTCACCCATCAAAACTTATGAAGTATTTAAACAGTAAAACATTTTGTTAAAATATAATTTTAACAGTTTCATTTAATTTTCTGATTTGATTATAGCCCAACAACAGATAATGTATACTATACTAGACTCAGCTATAAAATTAGATTTCAAAATAGTGCCAAATGTAGAATTTACATATGTTTCGAATATACCAAAAGTTTCATAGTAAACTTATTTTTGATGGTAAATTTAACTATTTATTAAAAACTACATAATTTATTCATAACAAAAACGAACAATAATCAGTACCTTTACCTTGATGTGCAAAAAATAAATCGAGTACCTACATTAGTAAATAAAATTTTAAAAACGACAGCCTGCGCAAATGGCTCTAAAGATTCGGAGAAAATTGATGAATGTGAAAAGGATTGTACATATTTTTTGACATTGCAACATTGAGTCACGGGAATAATGCGTGACATCCGTAAGGTGTTCTTGGGCTTTACAAAAAAATAATAATATTGGTATATTTATAATAAGTATTATAAAATTGTAGTTTACAGCAGAATATTAAAGCTAAATGCAATATAATGTTAATATCGTTAAAACTAAACTGCAGTGGAAGAAGTTTGTTTATACTACGAAATGAAATAAAATAATTGTAAATTTCATTATATTGCGTAATAAATCGAATGAATATTGTTTGATGAATTGATCTAATTTTGACTATATAAAACGGTCCACTAAGAATATGCACACAATATGGCGATAAATACTGATAAAATTTAAAGCTTGAAGTAGAGCTAAGAGGCTGTTTTAATTGCAAAGATAATATTTATATATTCATTATAAAATGTAGCTATTCTTTAATATTTTTATTTTATTTTATTTTATTTTTTTATTTTTATTTTATTGGTTTCCAAACAACTTATACACTAATATAAGAGCAGCAGTAATAATGTACATCAAATATTGTTCTGTGTATAAATCTAATAAATCTAACGAAAAAATTTTATCTAAACAGAAAAAAAAAAAAAAAGATTACAACAAAAACAAACAGAAACTAAATTATCAGAGAAAAGTGCGGCTTAGGTGCTACGCAGAGCAGCAAGGACTAAGCGACGAAAACTGTCAAGACTATTGGAAAATATGTCAATAGCGTCATTTTTATTGACTATTTCATTGTATAATCGGCACAACCTATAGACTGGGTCATTATGTGACGTACAAAGGCGAGTAGCAGGTATATGAAAGGGTTTTGTGTTCCTAGTCATACGAACGTTGCAATATAAACAAAATCTACAAAGCATATCGGTATGAATATGATTATTAATAACTTTAAACATGTATATTAAATCAATGAATTTGCGGCGCAATTCAAGAGAATCTAAATTAAAATATTGAAGACGATTTTCATAAGTGGGCAAGGATCTTCTGAGGTGTTCGCGATTGCATAAAGAACGTATAAATCGTTTTTGTACGGATTCGAGCTTGTCGATGTGAGTCTTATAAAATGGAGACCATACTGGAGAGCCATATTCAAGTATGCTACGGACTAGAGATTTATATAGAGTGAGAAAACTATTTATATTTTTAAAAGATTTCGATATACGCAAAATAAAGCCTAAATTTTTATTGGCTTTTTTAATAGTGGAGTCAATGTGTTCAATGTTTTCTTTTATTTATCAAGCAATTTCATGCTATTTAATTTAAAATATAACGGAGTAATGTTTAGTTTATATTTATATATCTTAATGAAGCTTCTACATAAATAACTTCGTTAAAATCGAGTAGCTGACTATGATATATTAAGTTTTTGCTGCAAATGTGAAGTGCCCTGTTCTCGCCAAGTGTGAACTAGAATGTAGATGTAGCTCTCAAAAGTGTGAAATCCTATCGCAAAAACTTTCGAGTGTCTATGTCGCTGGAAAGATGCACACCAGGCATTTTGTTAATTTCCATTATTAAATTATGCTATTTAGTAATCTATGATTATAGCCTATATTAATATTTTAAAGGGGAAAGATTTGGTTATTTGTTTGAAATGGATAGGCTCCGAAACTACTGGACCGATTTGAAAAATTCTTTCACCATTAGAAAGCTGTAACTTCGCTGACTGACATCGCTATATATGTACTACGGGTGAAGCCGGGGCGAACTGCTAGTATCTTATATGTTATTTGTTTCGAATTGATTAGTCTAAGGTTAGCGTTTAAACCCTGTAAACATAGTATATATATTTTGAAGTATATTTATACTTTAAAATTTTCTGCCCAGAGGCTGCTCGCAGCAGCACTACACGGTAAATCCATATTAGACCTACAAACAAGTATAGCCCGTGTATTAGGTAGCAATTGTTCTTTCACAATTTAGCATTGTGCTGGTGAAGTAATTTTCAAATTGGATCCAGTAGTTTGATGAGTTTATAAATTTCAAATACACATTACACAGTCACATAGGACATGTACCATTACTATGGAAAAATTTGTTTGACATCACCCACAGACATATTTATAGTTTAGTGTAATAACAGTGAAAAAACATTATAGATTAGTAATGATTTTTAGAATTTGCAATTATATTCAGTTTAACTTTATTATATAGTAAATTTCCAAAATAACCTGCACCAATGCTTTAGCCGCGACACCCACGTGCTTCCCCAGGTGGAGAGCTAATGACTGCTCCCACGGGACACGAACCCTGAACCTCGAGGAATTTCCTGAAGACCAACACTGTCAATTAGGAGTATCCGATTCACATTTATCTAACCTTTTAAAATGGCTCTCGCGGTGGAAGTAAATAGATTAATCAAATATAAGATAATGCGTCTTTGAAATATTTAAAATGAAGGTACAAATTATCAAGTTTTATATAATGCCAGATTTAGAATAATTATTTATAGAAAATAATGTTTTAATTTACTTTGGCATTATACGAGTATACGAAAGGAAATAACTGGAGAAAGAGATCTTAATTAAGATAATAAATAAATTCATGATTTAATTGTACACATTGTCTCTGATCCTTGGAATTGTACAAAGTTTCAGTTAAATATATCGTTATAGTAGGTCAAAACCAATAACTCTAATAATAATAAAAATTGCCAATTTCAGCATCCCATAACGATACTTTATTATGTGTGGTAGTCGAGCACACCTTGGCACGAATTGGGCCAGCTCGCACGAGGAGGCCCATATCCTTTTCCTTATCCTTCCCAGTCCTTTCCTTTATTCCTATCGCCAATCCTTCCTTAATCCCTTCCCAAAAAGTCAGCAATCCATTTGTAGAGGCGTAAGGTTTGCAATGGACCTTATGCCTCTCTAAAAGTTCATGGGCGGTGGTAGCGCTTACTATCAGGCGTCCCACCAGCTCCATTGCCGACTGTGACATAAAAAAATCTCCTCAAATGAACCAACGACATTTTAAATTTAAATAATAATATCACAATGTCACAAACTCGTAATAATTTTCCCCATCACTTTGAAAGTCCGTTAAAACAATAAACGTTTCCTATAACAGTTTCGCGAACGCCGCTATAAATCTTGTGTTTTTAATATGGGAAATAACATGGATTTAGGAACCACGGGTTCCGGTATCATTCCCTCGAGTCGCAAAACACTTGGCGTATTCCCAATACTATCATAATCTGAGCGTATCGTTTGCGCAAATACTTCTATTTCCTTGCATGCAATATTTCGTTTCGTTATTAACTAGACAAATAGAAGCATCTAGATAGACTGTTGACGTGTTTGTATTTAGTTTGTATCAATTGGATGTTTTCTTATACGCTAAGTGTATGAACGTTAATAAACTTATCAGATGATTTATTTCAAATGAAGTACGTTATACTTTAGTCTGTAATATCATGTTACGTGGATAATATCCTTATTGCTATTTGTTTTGGTTTATAAATTTTTTGAGGAAAACATTCCGAAATACTGAAGTGCTGCATAAACTTGTGTTACATTTTTTCAGCCAAATGACTGCACGTTTGGCACGTGGACAGCTAGGCAACTGGAATAACATATAGGCAACTTTTTATTCCGATATTCCTACGGGATACGGACTTACGCGGGTGAAACCGCGGGGCGCAGCTAGTACATATATAAAGTACATATATTTACAATAAACTTGCGAATATATGTATAGTAGCTTACCGCCACTTATGTTTTGCATGGAACAAGCTAAAAAAACATCATTAAAAAATCAGTCGAATTCTTTGAAATAGGATATCTGCCGTAATGGTTAAAATGTAGCGACAAAAAGGTCCAATCGACGCCTCCTTCAGTTCGGGACACGCCAAAAACAACATTTTCGATGATTTATGGAGCAAATTAACGAGAATATATCCTCATTCCTGAACGTCATTTCCTGCTAGAGCGAACTTGCAGAGAGCCCGAGAAACGAAAAAAGCTAAGCATAAATGTACAACCTTTGACATTCCGCGGCGAGTTTTGCGGCTAATCATGTGTGTCGGTAAAAACTTACGCATACCGTGTAACAAGCAAAAAGATTCACTAGTTATAATGAACATCTTATTGTGAGATTTTTAATTTAATAGAAAAATGTTTCTACATAAACTAAATACTTGTAGGAAAAACTTAGTTCAAAAAAATTATTCTAGAGGATTCTAGAGGAATTCAATAATTCTTTATTCTTTCTAAAATGAACATTTTTTTTGACATATTGTATTTGATCTTTTAAGAGTTCTCTTAAGTTTATGTTTAGCATACATTCTGCTTCACTTGATTTCTTTGAAAACATTTAATTACAATTCCAAAAAATTCAAAAGTGGCGTCGATTTTTTACATACAAACGAAAACAAAAAAACAAATGCTGTGGCAACACTAAAATAATTATCTAATCTTTGACATCGTTGTTTAACAATTTCATTATTTATTTAAACGTATAAAAAGTTATCTCTTTTTCCATAAATGTCAAAGCTAATTTATTCAGTAAATGGTAAAGTGAGGGATCGTTGCCGACATCCGCATACCGTTCGGCTCGTGTTACAATATTTTTTATCTGTGAAAAAAATTAAAAAGTTTGCGAGTGTGTAGCAAGTGTGTAGCTTGGGCAGTGTTACGCATCAAAGTTTTTATTTCCCAATTGATTTTCTCAGTTTAAAGCTAAATATGTATCTAGTTTGCTTGAATGCTGTATGACGCTTAACAGTTACTTAAAATATTTAAAACAGATGTCTGTAATCAAACATTATTATTATTCTTCTAAACTTTTCTTGTTTTATCAAAATTTTAATAAATAAGAAACTACAAAATTGATTCGTCATTTATTTCTTTTTGTATTTAATTTTTACAGTGGTTATTACACTGCATTACACTGAACCTATATCTGTATTAAAATAGTCTGTGAGCATCTTAAGTCATTCATTAGCGGGGTCGTTCATCTTCATTGCATGAGACTAAAATAGTTAAGGGTTTGAATTGATGTACGTAACCAACTTAGAAATCTTCAAATATGTTTAAAGTATCATTTGTTTATCTCATAATTTTAAAGCGACAAGTATATATTAACAAGTACAAGTATATACAATTGCAAAACAAATTTTCACAAGTTTTCGCAAAATTCTTTTTTAAATAAATCCGAATATAAAAAAAGCTTGAGATAATATTCAATAAACCTTTAAACATGTAAAGACTTTTAAAAAAAACTAGATTTTATTAAATACTCATTTCTAATTAAACTCACTCCGTTCCGGATTGGCTTTGTATAGCAATAAAACTTATTATCTTCGCCACCCTCCCACAACCTATACCTACATTTTCTAGTACACTTTACAGAGAAACTATGACACTTTGAAGTTGGCGCTTTGACACGGCATTTTTCATTTATGTCTAGACGTGTTATCATTGATTAAAATATTATCTTATCCATATACCCGTAACCACCGATAGTATAATTTTATAAACAGGTTGATCATACACACATATAAAATTAAATAATAGTGTCCACGGTAAGTTTGTCAACTATAATAAAATAGAGACATATATGTGATCTCTTCTAGGACAAAATGACAAACGTATTATAAAAGGAAAATTGAATATGAAAAGAAAAAGAAACATTTTAAACGACACAAAATTCTTTCCGTTGAAGAGGTCTGTCAGCAGTACCCTCGTCACATAACACCAACTCCCTTCGTTAACATATAAATTAGCATTGAATATGAAAAGGCCACGTGTCAAAAATGCTCATTTTGATTGGTAATTGTTTTCAAACAAAATAACAACATTGACCACAGAATATACTACTCTGTCATGTCTATTTAAGCTCGTTACAAACGTAATAAGGTGCCTTGTTGTACCAATGGATGTACTAGGTATACCTGGTACCTTAAAAGTATATTTCGTACGTACGCGTACCACTATGGTATTGCTATCTATATATATTATGGCTTCCGTCATAGAAGCTTAGTCTGTAATAGATATCGCATCTCGCAGCCAATTCATAAAAAAGTTGGCTCGCAAACTCTCTTCTCAATTGGCACAAATAGCCCAACAAAAGAGGTTTTTTATCGGGCATCTGCAACCGGACACCAAGATACCACCACAATGACTCCCGAACATAAATCTCCTTCCAGAAAATTTACAATTATTTTACACTGTTATTTTTTTAAGAACGATTATTGATCGTCCACCCTCGCATCATGAGCCCATTGTATGTGAAAGAGTGAATTTTTTCTAGTCATTTTAAGGGCTATTGTAAAAAGATGTCCGAAATAGGGGACATTTTTGCTTAATGGCGTACAGCTGAAGGCTTTTTTGTTATTTTATACGTTAACGTGTGTTTTTGGGTTACGAAAGTCGATGGTCAGATGCGTTGGATTATATTACGTATTTGAATTTTATATTACAATCATTTATTGATAAATAAATGTCACCTATAACACATCATTCTTAGATAGCATTATTAGTACCCAAGTACGCCTGTACCGAGTTGGTAATTTACAAAAATGCAATTTCCAAATTAGGATTTATATCATCTTTTTAACAAGGCTTTATCTAACTAGCGTATAGACACATAATTCTTAAGATTTTGTGAATTACCGGCGTATTAAACAGATACCCGTTTGAATAAAATACCGTATAAACTATAAACTTCATTAAAACCACATCCGATTATACAGGTGGTCGTAATTAAGTGACAATCCCGGGAACTTCCTCGGTGGCGAGTAGATAACATCTATTTGCCGCCTTAACTCACAGACTGCGCAAATTACTGCTTGCTTTGGCAGATGGAGATTAATTGTCTTTGATTTTAACGCTGGCTGCAAAAAGTGCGCTGTTGTCTGTGGTTAACTTTTTTTATTTCTTAATCATTTTTGGCCAACTTGACACAGTCAATAATTTACAAAGCGTTTATATATTTCTGCTATATTTATTAAATAGAGTATCACGACAAACGACATAATTTATAATGTTTGCTTGTAAAATAATGTTATCTTGCATCTACATTTAGTTCCCCTCTTTTGGCAATTTGTTATCAAGAACACAAATCACAATTCTTTTCAGTGAAAACGGACAAAGCTTAACCACACAGATAATTTAATTATAAAAACACCCGCATATGCCATTTATATAAATTCTTATTTAATTTAACCATCAGCGTTATATTTCTTATTTCCCTTTCTATGTACTTAAAAATTTTACTACAAAGTACCTATTAAAAAGTACATTTACTCGTAAAACATACTTGACAGGTTAAATTATAAGTCATCATTCATACGCTAATTATATTCACCTACTTCTAATATTATAAGATAGAATAGAAAAATAAAAATAACATTACAAATTATTTCTATTTCTATAGATTCGCAACAATCACGATAATTTCATAGTTATTGTTATTTAAAAACAAAAATACTAGCGACAAATGCATGGTAATACTTATATAATGATTTCACAATTTTTAATTATACTTGAAATGAATACGGTATTGAAATTCAAAGTTTTAGTCAAAACGTTTATTTCTATATTATCTACACAGTACGGCACAGGTGCAATTTTTTTATCTATAGTTTTTATTCCCGCCATATGTCAAGGTATATGCCAGTTTAAGGCGTAAGGCGTTCGAAATTTAAACAGCAGCTGAACGGACTCGGAAATAAATAAGAGGCCGTGACACGCGCCGCGCGCCTCCCCTTTTATAATTATTTCATTTTATTTTTAAATTGTTTTTTCTACTCGACAAAGATTCCCCTCTCTCTGTTCCCCGTTCCAAAACAATGTATTCCCCTTACGCCAGTCGGCAGTACGTTGTTTTAAATTGGATACGGGTCTATAATAATAAATTGACGGTTTTAACCGGGCTTACGACAGCGTGAGTAATGGTAATTAAATTGATCCTCACATTTAGTCATGTATCTAACGTACCTATATATTCTGTTGAAATATATTAATAATATTCCATATATCAAGTATATTTTAGTAAGTGCGGTGACCTTTTTTCACTTAATTTCTTGTTGGTTAACAATTTAGAGTATGAATAAGTAAATAACAAATAACAATGTAATAGTTACAAACAGACAGGCTTAGAGACGAACATGAATTTTATGTACGAATGAATTATCTGCATATATAATTCGGAAGCAGTAACCCAATATCACAGGTAATATCTAAGAAACCTGATCGCAACACGCGCCACCAAAATAGCCCCCACAGAATGCACTATTGACAAATCTTGCCGCTACGCTGAACCAACACACGGTGTATATTATCAAAATCCTCGGTAACACCGTCAATATATCAACCATCCTGTACTAAGGGGAGACTATTTTTAAATACCCCATACGATTTTTTTCGTCGCGATATTTTTACGGACGACCAGTGTATCGAGAGCTCCCCGTATGTACGTGTTTTAGGTTAGAAAATAATATAAGGGGAGTTTATCCAGAAATGGTCGGTTTTTAATATCTTTGTTCGTAAGCGCGTGCTACGCGAGTGGCGCGCGCGCATCGTATCGCATTTTATCTTTTTTATAAGGGGAAGGTGGCCAATCAGAGTTGCTTTATTTTGAGATAAAAAGAAGGGGAGCTTTTTATAGTTGACGTGTGAGAGCTTTTTTAAGAGGCGTGGTGTACTTTGTATATAAAACGAGTCTTATTTTCGTGACAATAAATAAATGGGCGGGAGCTCGATTCCATGTACATAAGTGAATAGTATTTTTGTACTTTAAATCTGAAATATATTAGCATATACGTATTTTTGTTAAAATAATATTTGTCTGGTCTCTTAACTCGAATACATCCATAACATAAATGAACTCCATGTCCTTATTTCTATTAATATTTTATTTAAGTACAGTTAAATAAAATATGCTTAATTTTCATAAAAATGGAACAAACTACAAAAATAACGAAACCTGTTTAGACATATTAACACAAAAAGTTGACTCTGTCCTCCTATCAGGTACTTTTTTATGTTTTACATATGAATCTTAAAAAATATATCGCTGAAACTCATTTATCTTGCGTTAGTTGAATCAACTTTGTTTCCAACGCAAGTTACCTATATCAATAAACCATCATCAGACTCAGTATATCATCTGAATAACACACAGTATCAGCAAATACGTCTCGTAATTGATTTACCTACTGATATTATATTACTCTGTTTGTACACTATGATAATTAAGCGAGTTCAAGTTCCGAAACCATTTTATGTGATGTATTTTCGATATATTACTTTGATCTTTTTGCGTTATTATATTATATATTTGAAATTGTAATGTATTTGGTCCCAAAAATAGGTATTCCCTTAAGGATGAAGAAATTCCGATATAAGTTTAACAATTACATTTTGATAGACAGAAACTAATGTAAGGTAATTGAAACCTATTCATAATTACAGTTTCATACACCTAGTTACTAATATTCGATATTCGTAATAATAAAAAGATAGAATAAAATCTATTTTCGTACTCCTTACATACAATACATAAACTAATCCGATTTACGTCAGTACTTTTACAAAATGTACACACAACTGTACAAATAAATGCTTTCATCTTTTAAAACAGTAAAAACCCATTTCATTGGTCGTAAAAATATAGCAAGCTTTTAGCGAACGTGGTGGGGGGAAGGGGAGTCGGTTGCCTAGCAACGCACGACCCTCAAGGGGAAAAAACTGGTAAAAATTCGGGCGGCGAATGGACGGTGATTTTTTATGGCATCATACATTTTTTCCACAGGGCTACGACGTTTCGGAGACGGGGGATTTTACGTGTGTGCGTTTATAGAGGTGGTTGCAAAAATATGGTGGGAATAAAAATATTTTTATTTCTAATATAGGTAACAGTAACTCGAATCTGCAGTATTAAATAAACGTTATTCATGAGTTCTTGGAATTTTCTTTAGACGTATAGACTTAGACTTCATAATATGATGATATAAAATCTTCTTTGAAAGATTAATGTATATTCGACACGAAATTACTATCAAAAGTTTTGATTTTTGATTCAAAACACAAAAATAGGAAAAAAATATCCTTTTTGGATATTTTATTTTGTAAATAAAAAGTATATATATAGTAAATAGTTATAAAAGTGAAATAAAATAAGTTATAATGCAAAGCAATAATAAATGACCGAAAGCATAAAAAATAAAATATTTTGCGTACCCATAAAATTTGTACCTACTTGTAGGAGGCATTCAAATAGTAAATATGCCTTTTTACATTTTATCTTACCATAATGAGTTCGAATAGAAAAAAATAATCCACGAATTTATTCAATAATAGTAAAATCATAGCCGCATAATTCAATTTATATCCCTCGTATAATAAGCACATTTTTCAAGATAAGCTATTTGAAACCATTATTCATCAATGAGTTACGCTATAACTATTTATTCTATATTTAAATGTCTGAATATACCATTATCGCGATAAGATACTCCTAGCAAAAAGGGACACGCTGTATAGTGTCCGAAAGTCTCCAAAGAGTGCTAAATCGCCTCTCCAGTGTGTGAGTGAGAGTGGAGGCTGCAAATATTATAAGTATGGATTTTATCGACCTCTCCCTCTAACGCCACCCTCTCACTTGTACGCGAGAAAAAATATCCTCAAGGGGAGTCTAAAATTATGACTTGGAGGGTATATTTGTTTTATGTAATCGCAATCTGAAAGTAATTTAGAGATATATTATGTTCTGATCTATGATTCATTATCAAGAGATACAGGAAAATGAATATGGATTATTTGAGAATAATGATGAATAACAATAGTGGCTATAATATAAAGAGATAAATATTTTATAGTACCTAAGCACATATATGGTAAGGCACGAACATTTTGTTTTCAAGTTATGAGTGAATCAATGCCCTATCATTTGAGCATTGAAAAATATTCTACAAATAAATCAAATTCTAAATATAATATTGTTCATAAAACATTTCCTTCCTTTCCCAAAATGTCAATTATTATCCATATTTACTGAGAGCTCTGATCTTTTGTTAGACACCCCTTTCGCTACACCGCATGCCATCTCAAGTGACTGTCATTTATATTCACTAGCTGTGACCCGCGGTTGAAACCGCGTAAGTCCGTATCTCGTAGGAATATCGGTATAAAAAGTGCCTATGTGTTATTTCAGTTGTCCAGCTATCTACGAAGCAAATTTCATTGCAATCGGTTCAGTAGTTTTTACGTGAAAGAGTAACAGACGCACACATACATATGCATCCATCCTCACAAACTTTCGCATTTATAGTATTATTATTCGCCAATAGATGTCAGGAAGAGTCATAATAAATTGGGACTACTCAAACGCCTCCTATTTGTTAAAAAAAAAACACGAATAAAACACGAATATGACATTTTCTAAAAAATATTTCTAGCTAGATCGATTTATCGCCCCCGAAACCCCCTATATACTAAATTTCATGAAAATCGTTGGAGCCGATTCCGAGATTCCAATTATATAAGATATATATATATATATATATAAAAGAATTGCTCGTTTAAAGGTATAAGATAATATAGTATAGATTTTATCCATAGCTACATTTAGTATGGATAACTTTGAATACTTTTTTTAGCATAATCAGAGAATTGAGTTAATAAATCAATAAATTTGTGATTTATAATGTGATATCCTTATCCTTGGTTAAAAATAATTCCTCCGATAAAGCATTATACAAATGTACAAAACGATCACGGGTAAGATAAAAAGTAAAAATTAAAAAAAATACGCTATTCGACAAATAAATTTTGGACAAAACCGAGCATTGGAAAATCAGCCCTTACTGATTTATATTAATCACACTAATATTATAAATGTGAAAGTTTGTTTGCTTAGGTGTTTGTCTGTTAACCACACTAAAACTACTGAAAGGATTTTGATGAAATGGTACACCGACAGGGTATGAGCTGACTTGAGTGATAGAATACTCTTTATCCCGACTAAAAGCTCCCTTGGGATAAAACAGGAATCTTGATATCCAGGCGGAGCCGGGACGAGCGTCTAGTTAGAAATAAAATTGCAATCACTTAACAAAAAATTATAAAAATTATAGCACGTGTTTTAAATGAATCATGTTTCAATATCCAATGACAGAAAAAAATAATCACACAAAAACTACGATTTCACATATCTACAATTCCACTTTCCACATACATACATACAAATTATCAAACTTTCAGCACGTTCTATCAACAGTACAAAATGTATGTTATCATGACGCTGCAAATATAATATGATCACATACCTACTAGTGACATAACGTAGCACGTTCATCTCAAAATAAATCAATAACTTATATATTACTAACCCTCACCATTCTGCAAAAAAAAAGCGTTGGAGAGAATTTATTAAATTGTCAGAAGGGAAAGGGTTGGCCCCCTTTGATACCACCATGTTTTATTCAAGTCTTTGGGGCGGGCGAATCAGAGCTCCGTTGCAGTGCCGTATTTTACATTTGTTAGTATCATGGACTTAATATATAATATAGTTATGTAGTCGTATATAATATGCATCTAAATTTAGCTTACAATGAGACCTGAATTTATTTTATTGTCGACTAGCTACGCCCCGCGGTTTCACCCGCGTAAGTCTGTATCCCGTAGGAATATCGGGATAAAAAGTTGCCTATATGTTATTCCAGTTGTCCAGCTAGCTACGTACCAAATTCCATTGCAATCGGTTCAGTAGATTTTGCGTGAAAAAGCAACAAACATACACACATCCTTACAAACTTTCGCACATATAATATTAGTAGGATTAACACATTATACTCCTTTTTTCCATCTACATTGGCTAAGACTGTAAATACATCACGTATAAATAAATAAATTTTATCTAAGTTGCATTTGTAATGGTGCGATGATTTCACTATTAACAAATTAATTAGTCGCAATTATAAATGGAGCATTTAATTAACTTTATACCTTTGTATAAAAATGCTACTAGATAGAAAGAAACCTAACAATAATGTTGCAATCGCAAAAGTCACTTGATGTTCGTTACTTTACACATTACATGTGCAGGTGTGAACCTGTCCATCGATCAATTATGGCATTTACTACTTCTGTACAATACGAAACGAACATTCCTAATCGCCTTTAAAAAGTACAAAAGATTATAAAAAAATCGCTTCGCCGAAGCGGACAAATGCGTTCGATACTTTTTAAAATAAGGTTCTATATCCCTTAATACTGGCCGACTAAAAAACATTTGCCGAATAAAAAAGCTCATCTATCTTAGGGTTTTGGCAGTAATTGACGCTTGTTGCCTTGCGTGCTGTATGATTTGGCAAAAGAATTAATAAACGATTTAAGTTTGACAAAAAAACGGATTATTGTGTAGCATTTTGTATCTTTTGTAGAAATAATAAAAGAATAAGTCAAAAAATGTCTATTTAGTGCTAAAATATTGCACACAAAATTTCATTGCCTAAAAATACATTTAGTAGATTTGGTGGTACATTTAGTTTACTTAGCACTAGTAACCTACACCCAAAATGCATCCAATCTATTTCCCACTGAAAATGAAAGCGCAATAATTAATGTAGCATTCCCGTATAACCCCGCCTCGCATAAATCGAAACGCGTCAAGGGGTATTTTTGAGCCATTTTTAATTTATCTGCCCCCAGCCATTATTTTTAAGCGAGGGGTCAAACGAACAATGCATCGGTCACTTTATGCACTGAGTGCATTTTATTGCCGATCTAAAATTTGAACAGCTTCATGTGTCCGCATTTCCTGCCATATATCATGTCACTTTTTATACGCCAAATTCTTGCGAAATCTACAATAGGCTTGGCAGAAGCTGCACTTCACTTTTGTAAAAATAACCATTAAAAAGTTTCTTGATTTTCAGAGTATTGTGGTTCATTGTTATACTTGACAAACTTGGCCGTTTAGACCTCTAAATCCATGTAAGTCCGCATTTTAGTGCTTTTAATTTTCTATCCAATATGTGGATTTTCGTCCAACATTAATCAAATTGAAAACAATTAATTATTTTGCTATATATTCATTTGTTACCATACGTTTTGTGTATATAGTTCTAAACACAACAATGTTTTAATACAAATTTTCCTCGAATGTCCTGGTATAACGTTTACTAGGAGTACTAGTCTTAAAAATGATGAAGAAGGAATAAATATATATAATTTAGTTTATATAATACCGACCTGAATATCAAAATGAAAAAAAAACCTTCTTGTTAACATATTGAGCGTTTGAGCTCCTCAACCCTGACCGTTAACCTTTGCTCTTAAGAAGTGTGCGATCTGACCGTTAGGCAATTTAATCCCGAATACAATAATTCAAACCATTGACCCGAAACCTAAACATCTTCCCGCGTTCTTAAACAATCTGAAATAAATCAAATATCGAACACATGAGTTCGACGTTTGAAAATGTGTCAAAATCGAACCAACGGTCGGTGGACAATGGCCGCATATATACGGTTACATTTCATTCGATTTTACGCCAAAAACGTAACAATGTATACAATTGTTCGAAAAAGGGTAGATTTTAGTAATCTTCTTAATGGCGTGTGTGAAAAGATTATAAATTAAGTTTCGGCAACAAATAAAAGTGACCCCTGGCTATTGTTGTAGTGTCAATGTGTGTGACCGTGGTCTTTGTGTGTGACCCCAGGCTTAGCACCAATTTGCGATTGCTTCAATTCACAGCCGTGATCGTCTCTTAACACTGAGGATTTAAAATTTTATACGAGACTCTCATTATTGAATGTTACATTTTTTTTTCTAGGACTGTCAAAAATAACGTTTATTTTGATGACAATGTAGTGAAGGTCATTAATGTGTTTTGATCCGAGATTATCTCCAATAGTGTCCAATTCATGTATAAATACGAAATGTATAATAAACATGTATAAATGCATATTTTAAACATTAGAAAATTAACCTTCAATGTATTTAACATTATATTTTTTTACTGTTGCTATAGTTTGTTTTGTAAATATAAAAATAAAGCTTATATATTATATACATAAGATAACATATGTATATAATATATAAACTATATTTTTCTTATTATTAAAACAATATATACATATTCGTTTTTATTAACTAAGTCTTAAAATTACAATCAAGAATTATTACGGTTATTACATAATAAAACTCAGAAAAATCCGATTTGAAAAATGGTATATAATGTCACGGCTGTAATTTTTCAAATTTGCAATAAATCGTGACCCCCTGACCATTTTGACCCCACAGGGCATTGGACAATGGCCCGTAGCGTCTTAGGGCGGCTGACCCGTAATAATGGCTACAATTACAATGCTTATTGAGATACCATAAATTATAAATTACAGTTTATAAAAATAAATCGATCGACGCTATGCGCTGTGTGCAGCTTGACTCGTTTTTATTATGGTGTGCAGTTGTCTGCTCCATTTTTATAGAAAAATATCATATAAAATATCATATTGCTATGAAGTATTAAATTGTTCAAATTTTGATATTTCAATAATGAATATAACGTATAAAAAATATAGTAGAAAAATGAATATAAAAAATTAAATGATGAGCAATTTTCTGTAATGTAATAAATTGCTTTAACATCAAACATCTCATCATCAAAAGTCTCTACAACTCTACAATTACTTAAACATAGATATAACCTATGTCAACAACTTCTCTTACCTAATCATTCTAGTAATTCTTTTTATGTTCTGGGGAACACAATAAGACTAACAAGTAAAAAAACAATAAAAAAAGGTTTCCTCCCTAATACTCCGTATTATAACAGATCTAGCAACACCCTGTATTAATTTTAGGATCAAATGTCAAAATCATAAAAAACTAACAAGTGTAAACACACCTCAATCAAGTGGAATTAACGCGGCACATTAATAAAAACCTTTTAAAAAACGTGAGAGAGATCGCTATCTTAACAAAAAGCCACCCCAAAATAACAGCGGATAAAAAACACCCCTCTAGCGGGTCGCGCTTATGCGTTTTATATCCAAAAAACCTGCGAGAACATGTTACGCTTTTTATAAACCTGATTCAGTGAATGAATGTGATTTTTTTATGAAAAAAGTGTGCTATCAGTGCTGTTTTTTCCGTTCTTGAAAATTAAAAGGATTTGAATAGCATAAAACTGAATCAATAATTAATAATTTAACACAAAAAAGTCATAGTAACAGCGTCATAGTTTGATCAAAACCATGAATTATTTAAAAGCAGAACTAATTTAAAAAAGCCGAACAAAAGCATACACCTATCTAGACTTAGCCAGACTAATCTCAGCAATAATTCACAAATCAATGTAAATATTTTTATCTTCAACACAATCTTAATACTTTTTAAGAACTTTCCATTTCGCTTCATTGAAATAAAGGTAATAAAAAATTAATTCCCTTTCAAGTATTTGTTTGTGCAAAGACCTTCTGAGAATATGCAAAATGTCAATCGGCTACTGTATTTGTGGAGCTAAGTAAAAAACCGTAAGAATAGAACAAAAGCTTTTATGTAAGGCTTTATAGTTTTACTTTTGCGTGTGGCAAAAGCAGTTGCCGATTTTTTAAACCTTTTCTTTGCACATGCTATGTTAATTAAGGATTAATGTGAAGATTGAATAATTGAAAATAAAATTCAAAGGTACATTATTTTTTTATATCTACAAATAAAAAATCAAAACATTTCTTTTATATGTATCTAATACTCTCTATGGCAACAATTTCATTGAGTTTCTAGTTTCGAACGAATCTTTGACATTCTGCTAAATATTGAAATTGTATTTGTGGTTTTTTTTTTTTCTTAAAACGTACAGATCTCTTTGGTGACAGCTTGATACTCAATACTTTTTGGTCGGTTTTTACTTTTTTTCTCGGAAGAGGAAGCTATGAGCAGCTGCGTCTCGTGCCTACTTGTGCGTACTTTTTGCATGCTCAACTAGCAGCCATATTTTTTCATATGCCACATTTTTTTGACCCGGAGCCCCAAAAATAGATTTAGTGCAGGTTTTGAAATATTTTTGTCGGTGGAATAAAAAATGTCATAAATTGAATTATTCTAATTTAAACAAACAGGACTTTTAATTTAAGTATGAAGTCAAAGAAATAAAAACCTAATTTTTCATTACATACAAAAAAAAATACATCTGTCTAAAATTACTAATTACGCGGGATTCTTTCATTACAAAACTTTAGGGGTTAACCATTTTTTCGTATCGTATTTTATTTCTCATTGAACCAGAAGCGCCTAACGGTAGCACAATGGAACCTTTTCAGAACTTTGCAAATCATAAAATGGCGCGAAACAATCACCCTCATTGCGTACCATAAATTATTTTATTCGCCTAAACCGTATTCGCTTTTCAAACGACTCTCACTTTTTGCTGCACGTTTTTTGTTTCCGGTAGCGAGAAATTGACACGTGGCCGTTGTTAGTGAATTTGTAACGATTTTTAAAATAACAGGCAAAAATAACAATGTACACTAAGAAAAAATTAAAAACCTAGTAACAAAATCATTCACACAAATTAACTTTCATTTCTAGAATTAAAAACATTATTCACTATTAATTAACATTATTAGCAGTTAAAATATCTCCAGTTTTAATGAATCCATTTCCTATACTAAAATTAGTTACAAAGTATTAATACTACATGAATCATTCGCGCGTATTGTGTATTTGTATGATATAATAAATATTTTGTTGATTTGAAGTTAATTGCGTCACTATACCCATTGTTTCTAATAGCACTATAATTTAACTATCAATGTTTAAAATGACAATCCACCATTCACTTACTTTATCACTTAAATAAATATCCAGCCATTATCAATTAATAATTACATAAAAATGTGCCGTAAAATAGTGCATTTTATATATATTTTGTTATGGAAATAGACTTTAAAATTAAGAAAAAATAAATTAAACTTTATCCCCATAAATATCACAATGGCATAACAGCGAAAAGCAGTGCTTTATGCTTTATGTAAAACCAGATTATTGTAGAGTATATTATGTATCTATCTATAATTAAAAATCTTACCACTTTCTCGCTGCGATGCAAACATCTTGCTTCTGAGGTTCCAATTTCAAAGTCGATATTTTCTCTCTAATAAA
>NC_052112.1:8308596-8362815 GCF_012273895.1 Zerene cesonia | reverse complement strand
TTCCGGTAAACACAAGAATAACACTAAATAGGCTTTACTCGTCGAGATAGTCCAAGTTATTTTATCCTCGTATAAGATCGGCTCATTCATATATGGGGAGGCGAGGGGGCGAGGGAGCGGCCCTCACTCGGGATAGATTTGAAGGTACAATCATTTTTTATGCGAGGGGAATAATGCGAACGGCTGGAACACACCGAGATATTGTTTTATTTATATTTTTGCTACTATAGTGCTTCTATCATCTTAGCTGTTATTTCAGAATACCAAATCTATCAATAGGTATTGCTTAGACACTTACAAATTGATATTTTATAGCAAGGTTTTGACGTCAGATGTGGCGATGGTTTCCGACTAGATATGTGATAGATATGGGTTGTACGAATTGAGATGGAAACATGGGAGATAGGAAGACTCGAGACACCTAGAAGGTACTGTTATCAGAAAGTAATTCAATAACAATAACTTATAAAAAAAATTATAGTGAAGAGATTTTTTTATTGTTACACAATGTAATATCTTCATAGAAAACTTCTAATCACGGTCAACAACTGATTTATATGGGACCTGATGGGAACCATTGCGCAACGAAACCTGATCATCAGCTATATTAGCTAAGTCAATTGCACGACACCACATTAACTAATCCTCTATCCTAATACATATTATAAAAGGGAAAATGCGTCTGCCGGACTCTGATACGATTTTTATATCTGGATATATTGGAAGGCTAGATAGCAATAAGATTTTTTCCACGGTTCCCATGTTCCCGGGTATTACACCCGGGTGAAATACAAGTATAACATAAAGCTCACTACACCACAGCCTGCCCCCAGCCCTTCGTAATAAAGAGCGTGTCTCGCAACTGCCATAAAGGCTGTGCGCATTACTTTTTACTCGGCGATAAGGGCACTCCTCGGGCGACGGGAGCGCATATTTCTGCGCCTCCAGCCTCCAGCCTCCAGAGCGCTGACCGGGAAATGAGAATTCGCCATCGATTCGCTGGACCGCGTTTATTACATGCTTTAGGAGTGAGCTCAAAATTTTGTCGCCATTTTGATTCGTGTGATTATCGCGCGAATATTTGTATGTGTTATTTTCTTGTGTTTGATTTAACGCGGATTTTAAACGCGATTTATTCATTATATTATTAACCCGACGACTGTCACAGTCTCCCCGTGACCACGCTCGCTGCAAAGTGTTCGAAACGTCGGGTTAATAATATAATGAATAAATCGCGTTTAAAATCCGTTAAAAAAGTTTTTAATTTCTATTTGTATATGTTTGAACGATGGATTATCTTAAATTTTGCGATTTGGATTTCAGATTTTTATAGTGAAATGAGTTTTGTTTTTTAAACAGCAACATTCAAAATATAACATATATTCATTGTTTTGTTGAAATAAAATTAAGATAATAAAATTAAAAAGATTAATGATAAAGATAAATACGTATAAAAGCGATACTATTAATTATATTTTACGTATACTAGCTGACCAGACAAACAATGTTCTGCCTTACTCTTATCATTTATTTTATGAAAAATATAATTTGGTCGATTATCAGACCTACCTGATATGCACACAAAATTTCATGAGAATCGGTCCAGTCGTTACGGAGGAGTATAGTAACTAACATTGTGACACGATAATTTTATATGTATAAAAAAATACATGTTTTTTTGTTTATGCATGTATTTATGTATTTATTTTATAAACCTACTTTTAAATTAACCTAATTCTTACCTCCTTTATCACTCTTTAGTGATAAGTCCCTCTGTGCTGGTTATAAGTTTTAATTTTAAGGTTCTTTATGTATACCACAATATAATGTGATAAATAAATTCCTAAAAAATCATTAAAACCTATTTTAGGTAGGTAATTAAGAAAAAAAATTGGGTCCATAATATATTGCTAAGAAAATATGTAAACCACAAAACGATATTTTACGACGCAATTTTAAAATTAATGGTCCAATCAAGCTTGTTAAAACAATATGTGAGACGTAATTAGCATTCTTTACATTATATATCATTTTTAAGGTTCTGATGATAACCAGCCTGGCGCCGACAAAGAATACGTATCTTATTTGTTTATTTATAATTCTGTGACACATATTGTGATAACTTTCGTTGATGGAAAGCAAATATTACTGGTACAAATATGACCTAATATAGTTGCTGGGCCAATTGCATAAAACATCTTTGATGTCTATAAGCTACTACCTCTCTTTTATATTATTTTTTATGTCTGTATTAAATTGCCATTAGTCAAATGAAATTTTGTTATTTTCGCGGGATAAATATAGTTATCCGCAAGTTTATCTCCTAATTGAAAACGAACAACTTAGAAAACTAAATTCTCTTGCCATTTTAATTAATACCTAATGATGGTTCTTTTATCAAAATATGTGAACACACAAAGTTTTTTCGGTAAAAAAGACCTTTCTCCATATTAATTTTTTCACTTTGTACTTTAATGATATATGACATTTAAATGCAAGAAAGATAAAGTACTATGTTCGAATATAGGTTACAGCAGGCTGGAATGAAGCCAATGTACGATTCAATTAAAGCTTATATAAAATGTCTACACTTAATTTAATTACCTGAAAAATATGTTTGTAAAAAGTTGTAGTAAAATTATTAGCTGCCACTAAAGCCAATTTAGAAAGGGTAATTTTTATGACTTCTGTTTTAATGTTACCATTTTTGACAGATTAAGAACAAAAATAATTGGAAAGACATCTAATTTCAAGGGTTAAAAAGATATGTTATGATACTTTTTAAACTTTTGTGCACTTGTATCTAGATACATAAAAATATCTATCTACTGTACAAACAGAAACAAGCTTTAAAATAAGAAACAATAAAGAGTGAATGTATGTGCTACATAACATTCTAATGTACGCGTAACTACCCTTAATTTTTTACTGAAGTAGTACCTACCTACGTTTGAAGTAAATACGGTGACCAAGTTAGTTTTAAATAATAAAATAAACTAAATGTATGAATAGGTAATGATAATTTGATAATTTCATGATAATTTATGCCATAACTCAGGTGTCTAATGTTACGTTGTTTTGTTTCCCAAAAATATTGCAGACTTTCGATGTGTATCTTATTTATTATTATTTTATAAATGTCCAATTTAAACAACATGGCGTTAATCCCTCGGTTAATTATATGAACATTGCAAAAAAATTGACAATGATGGTTAATAAAAATGATTATAGGAATGCAAAATTTAAAGTATGTACATCATTGTATTATTCGTACAACACTTATGTACTAGCTGCACGCTAATTATCCTAATTGAAATAATCCTATCATATCTTTTAAGTTGGATCATACCGCACATGGTGTGCAGATTTGATTAAAATCGGTTGAGTAGTTAAGGAATCCATCACGGACAAACAACGTGACACGTAATTTATATATATTAAGATTAATCAACGGCCTGGCGCAGAAACCATATAAATCGATAATCTCGAAAACGACGAAGGTTCTTATGTTTTTTTTTTTTTTACAATACGTAGAAAAAAATGGCTCTAGTGCCCCCGAGAAATGTACGTCATGTAGCCAGAAAAGGCCGTGAATTATTCGTAAGCAAATTACAAAGCAACAATTGCGCAAATCTGACTTTTTTTACACGACATTACCTATTATGTTGTCACATAACGTTTTTGTCAGCTCATAAATATTCAATTTGTTTCCGTATTTAGTATTTACCAATGAAACTAATCAGAAAACGTCTGTGGAGAATGGCACACATGGCATCATTTATATAATTTTCAACTTTTTGTATTTTTTGTTTGATTCATACGATATACGAACTATCGGACTTATTTAACAAGAATTCTATTACCATTAGGAAGCTATATTATCCACTATGGTATAGATATGGATATAGGACCGTTTTAAACCAGTTTAAAATTCTAAATAAATTTTGGTAATAAAAAGGACCAGTACAGTTTTCAGAGATGTATTAACACCCACATATAGTATAGATTATTTACCTAGACAATATATACCTAATGGTAGATTCACTTATAAATCTTTTATTAGGTGAGGAATAAGTCCTTACTGAAACGATTTTCTAAACTATTTTATGAATAGAAATCTACAGGTACATGTTGTAGCAAAAGTTTCTGGAACTTTCAACATCGAGTATTTCATTATTTGAATAAATTTGTAAGAGATTAAAAATATTGTACCTTTAGTATGAGAAAATACTTCAACATGCAAAATATATTACATTTATTAGCATCTCGAACTCGCCTCTAAATTTGGCTTAAAATTTAATACGCTGCTAACAGAATATTATATAAAATCCTTTTTTAGCGCGACTGCGCCATTGGTTCCGCGTAAAAAGCTCAACGCCCCTTCGCGCCTGCCCTCGAGTTTTTTATAGAATACATTTTTTATTGACTTTATATAAATATGGGTGTAAAACGAGGGGAGTTTGAGTATATTGCTTACAAACGTATGTATAAAACATCGATCAAGATGAATAAAATTGGTCCTCCGTTCTAGTAACCTTAATAATTGATTATATAGATTATTATTTTAAAGTTTCTCATATCAAAACTTATCTCCATTAATTTAAGCCTTCTTCATTGTAACTGTTGATAATTCTCTCCGCTTAATGGTAATTGTTTCGGTGCTATAAAAGTGAAAGCGACATCAAAGCAGTGAGTTAATAAACAAACATAAAAATCGCATTATCGTATTTAGTACACAATAGGAAAACAATCTCATTTGCGTGCTTCCATTTATTACCGAGTGATACAAAACAGCTAGATTTATAACAATAACGGCGCGCCCTGACTCGCTTATTTTTTTATTATTAATATCGCATAAACAATAACTTAATAACTTGATCCCCACCCACAGGAGCTCGATTCGTATTGGTTCGAATAAAAATAGGCTGTGGGGGTGAGAAAGGGACGCGCGTAGCGGCCGGTACGTTCGTCTCTCTCGCGCTAGAAAACTCGTCGTCTTCTATGTAGAATACATTTATCGATGTTTGGGGCATAAAAATTGACAGATTTTTTTCAGTTCATTGTGAGAAGTGGTACCGGTCACACGGATTTCAGACGCCGTAGCGTTTAGTTGCCTTAAAACATACTGAGCTATTTTCAACGTGACTTGTTTTTGAAGTGTTATTTTCAGTGAAGTTACTGTTTACGTTAATGAAAATAAATATTTGTGTGTGTTTCGCTATTCTGCTGAACGTTTAAGGGGAAGGTTAGTTTTCGTTTTATGTATATAATTTAAATAAATTATTAATTTAATGTTCATTTATTATCTTAAACTCTATTTCATGTAGAGCTAATATCAAGTGAATACTAGTTTGATAAAATTTTATTTATGTACAACAAAATTAGTACAAAGTTAAATTAAAAAAAATGTAACACAGGTTGTAAAATTTTTTATTATGTGCTTACATTTAGATATTGAAGCGATATTCGCGTGACAATACATCTACGTGATCTAGCAATTCACATTTTTTACTATTGCAACTCAAGCAAATATGTATTACTATGTTTTCAAGTTTTTCTGCTTATTCATAACAATTTTGCACTGCTTGTTATTTGTATCAATATGCTATACTTTTTACATAACTAGGTTCGTTGCAACAAACTGTAAATAAATACAACTAAATAAATATATCTAGCTTTTGTATTTACCAACTTTAAACAGAACCTATATAATTTATTCATTCATTTATTATATCCGTGAATTCTGTTACATATTCAATATGATGTTATTTATTTGATGTAATATCATGCATGATTAAAAAAAATTTGTTATTGATAGGAATGCTAAGCTGCGCCTCCCCCGCCGGCATGCCGCCAGCGCCGCACGCGCACGCGCCGACCTGGGGCAACATTCTACAGCAGCCCCCTATCATCGTAAGTATCATCATCGAAACTACGGAACCTTTTAAATTCCGTGTACCCCATAAATTCTTCGTTATCAACGTGTCAGCTTTAAAAACAATCAAGAAACCACGCTCCAAATTTTTTTAAACGACTCTTTTATAATTAACAAGATGTCATTAACAAGTTCAAAGAAGCCGATCGTTCAAATCAAATAAAATATGCGGCGATTTTTGTAAGGGCTAATTAAGAAGTGATTAGTTGTCAAGTGACCCGCATTATTTAATTACACTTTTTAGTTTCCCAGATAAGTGTGTGTTACATTACAAAACAAATTTGTAAATTATATTAAACTAAATGTTATTGTTTCGACAACTAGCTTATAATTATTTTATTTTTAGAAATCTGAACCGATGGATGACGGCAGCTTCGCAAAGGATCAAACGAGTGGCTTTTACTCAGAAGGCTTCCACAGCGCATCGCCTTCATCATCTAGCAAAGATTCGAATGGTCACTCACCAAGAAGTGTAGGCAGTGCAGGAGAACCCTCCTCATTCTATGACAATATGTCTCTCAAAGCAAAAGCCAATCTCGGTATGCATTTAGATGCCTATCGCAATGGATTACCTTATAGCCTGCTTACGCCTCCAGGATTCGAAAATAGAACAGCAGACGAACGCGGTCCTTCACCTGGATATGAAACATCGTATTCTCCTAGGTCTTTAGCTCCTCCCCCGCACGTTTCAACCCCTTTAGCACGTGCCGATGCCACGCCACCCAAATCACCTAGAACTCCTTCTTCACCTGAAAGAGATGAGCGAAGGGCCTTCGAACGATTCCATGATTCTGGATTTGATGGCGTCGGTCAAAATAAAAACGACGGTGACGATGGTAGAGACGGATCAAGTTTCGAAGACGATTATGATGATGAACCCGGTCTTCGCGTACCGGCCGTTAATTCGCATGGAAAAGTTAAAACATTCAAATGCAAGCAGTGCGAATTTGTGGCTGTAACGAAACTCAGCTTTTGGGAGCACAGCAAGGAGCATATTAAACCTGAAAAGATGTTGTGCTGCAGAAAATGTCCCTTCGTCACGGAGTATAAACATCACTTGGAGTACCACATGAGAAACCACATGGGATCTAAGCCGTTCCAGTGCTCACAGTGCTCATACTCTTGCGTCAACAAGTCAATGCTGAATTCACATTTGAAATCCCACTCAAATGTTTATCAATACCGTTGCGCTGATTGTAACTATGCAACGAAATACTGTCACTCTCTCAAGCTACATTTACGGAAATATAAACACAACCCAGCCATGGTGCTAAATTTAGACGGCACACCCAACCCTCTCCCAATTATCGACGTGTATGGCACACGCCGCGGGCCTAAACAGAAGCCAATGTCTAAGATGTTCGATCAACCTTGTAATAACAATCAATCTCAGCATCCTCCGCCGCCGCATTCTTTATTCGGGAATCACTTTCCTGTCAATTTACCGTATCTACCACCACTTCTGCCTCCCTCTTTTCTATTCCCACCGAATAACAATTATGAACCGAGGACTTCACCAAGCTTGCCTGAAGTGATGGATAAGCGTCAATCTGTTTCGCCGCAGTCCATTTTGCAACAAAGATTGTCATACTCAGAGCGACCATCTGAAGCAAATGTCAGTCCTGCGCCAGTGAAATCGCCTGTGAGTTCGCCCCAGACTCCAACAGCTCAAACCAATACACCTACATCTCAGCCTCAAACCAATGACGCTCTTGACCTAACCAATACTAAAACAAGCGAGGCAGGTTCACCACCACCAGCTGAACGCGCCATGCCTCTAACACCTACAACGGCCATGAAGAACAGACGAAAAGGCCGCGCATTCAAGCTTCAACCGGCAGCTTTGAGACTTCAACACGAGGATAACAAAATGGAAGCCGACGGTTCCGACGCCGAATCAGAAGCTTCCGCCGATGCGCCGTCGTCGACCGCTCAGAACGCATATACCTGCCAGTATTGTGACATAACATTCGGCGATCTAACTATGCACACAATACACATGGGATTCCACGGATACAATGATCCTTTTATGTGTAACAAGTGTGGTGAGCGAAGCGCGGATCGCGTGGCGTTTTTCATTCACCTCGGTCGCGCACAACACGCCTAGATTAATACAAAATTTGTGCACCCTAGTCAGCGTATTGCTTTTGTGTGTTGTAGGGAGATTATAAGTTATGCGTAAACGTAAATTGTAAACCAAAGACGACGTATGATAGAAACGTTGTACATCTGTTAATAGTTTGGATTGTAATTCTTATGCTGCGGTACTTTAAGTGGAGAGTCATTGTAAATAAGTAGTTGTAGTTTTGCCCAATTGTATTAAGGCATTAAGTCGATATATTTAACCTCGTATAAGTTACCTATTGTAATAAATACTAATTAGGTGAAGTGACCAAATGTTATGAAGACTGTGTCTTTGATTAAGTACAAATCGATGTCTTTTAAGCGACATTTATATGTAAAGACGTGTATTATAAGTATGTAACCTACGGTGAAGTTACCTATTAGATTATGAATAATATAGACCAAAAACGGGTCATAAATTGTATTTAAACTTTGTGTAAGCGAATCAGAGTGTATTTATAGAAGAGATTTATTTTATTTATTTATTATTTAGCGTATGTTTGCTGGTTGTTTCCTTAACATTATAGTATTAAATATTTGAAATTGCATGTTGTCTTCTGAAGCATGATTTGTCACTCTTTAATTCACGGATACTTTGAAATCGACTGCTTTAATGTATAATTAAACGTATGTTACTTGTGTGCTGGAAACAATAAAAATAATGGATTTTTATTTACTTCGTTTTATTGCCATTTTATATACATCATATTGCATCTTCACTCCGCAGTAAACGTTAAAGTAAGCTAGTCAAATCATAATACTAATAAATTTCAGATAACAGATAACTGAATAATAAATTACGAATTAAAAACTAAATAACAAACATGAATTGCCTACTGAGCGAAGACCCAATACAAAAGTGCTACAGACATTTCCAATTAAATATACGTACTATGAAGAAATAAGAGAAATTACCAACATATCTATGAAATGAATGAATGTTGGAGTTTGATCTGAGTATGACTTGACGTTATGTAAAAAATACTTAATCTTATTTACACACTCAGATTTTTTTTCTTAGTTTTTTTTTTTTTTGGCAAGTTTAAGAAAAAGTTATTACGCATAGATTTTTTTCTTATTTATAAAAACATTAGTATTATGTGGCAAATGTATGTTTCAGTGAAAACTGACGATACAGAATTCGGAGCATAAATTAAGTTTTACGAAAATATGAAATTTACGATATTTCAATACAAACCGACATCAATAAAATAGCTTTACTATTAGCTCAGATACAATACTATTACTATTAGTATTATAATGTTAAGTAGTGATTAAATCTTTATGTTATCTTCTCTATCTATGTATAAAGACTAAATATTTATATTTTTAACAGACTTCCAAAAACGAAACTTTTGTACGTATGTTTGTAATTTTAATTTAGTCCGATTTCAAAAAACATCACCTTTGACATCTGCATTTTCACTGAGTAACATAAACTATACGTATCAGGGCGAAGCCGGGGCGACAGCTAGTAACACCTAAATCTGACAACATAACCTTAGCTTGTACCCACTTGTACCTCTATCATAGAAATCGTTATTGACTACAATGATAAAGGCATCCTATAATTATACTTTGAATTTAAGACCATGCCATCAAAGAACCTATAAAAATTTTCTAGTAAAGCCGAATGAAATTAACCCAAACATTACGGACCGGTAAATAAACGCACCAATAAATGCAACGGACACTAAAACAGTATTAAGTTAATCCGATTTAAACCTACTTTTACACTAAATAAGACAGTAGCGAAAACCGGCACCGGTCTCGTCCAAAAATAAAACCTATTGTTTCAAAAACTACATTGTTATGTACTATTTTTTTAGAGAACAATAAAATTTTTATGTCACCGTTACGGGTAAAAACTAATCATGCATATTCATTAGGTCTCTCCGAATCGTTTACCAATGTCTCGAACGTATAGTGAATATTAAAAAAATAACAGCATTGTTAGAATGAAATGTAAGGCTATGTGGAAAATTTCGATTTTTAAAAACATATTGGTTGAATATATTTGGGTAACGGTATAGTCTATGGAAGTAGCCTTCAGACCTACATTGTTACTTATTATACACTTCTATGGAACGTATAAATAGTCACTTATTTAGTTAACATTTTATCTATTTGTCTGTTAAATTATTCAGTTTTATACAAAATAATCACATCTGTATTTTAGTGTACAAAATATGACAATATGCTGCAACTACTTATTTAAATAAATATATATTTACATATAGTAAACATATGACTTTCGAAATACCTACTTCAATTATACCATTCAATATAAAGTAAATCAATATACTTGCTAAACACGAATTGTGCTGATTTAAATTACATACTGATTAGAGTCTCGACTCCCGAGCGGAGTCAACTCTTGCACTAATGTATCGAGAAAATACGTATTTGATTAAAAATCTAGAAATCAAGATATGTGGACTCGAATAGTGCGAGTTATAATTAAAAACAAAGTAAATAAACAGTGTGATTCTTGAAAAAACTTTAACAATTACTTCTAACGCTTCATATCCTGCGCTCACCTGTTACTGATCAAATTGTAATATGTAATATTTTTTATGCAACCATTTGATTTTGGGAATTTTAATTGAGATCAGAGTTCAGGGCTCAGAGTAACCAAGAGCTCAAAGTTTACTTTAACTTTTTATGTCATAACAAGCCCGGGTATATAAAAGAAGGCGGCAAAACGCACCATTTATTAATTTGGAAAATATAAAAATTGCTTCTACAACATTTCGAGCCAAACACACTCGAGTACCTATAACACTGTGGTTATGATTGTTGGAAGTATGTTAGTATTATATGTTCTTTAATTTTTTATGTCTTTTATTATTGTTTTATTTTGTGTGTATTGTATAGTTACAACATTTTTTCTATTATAATTACTTGTATATTCAGACAGACAGGCTAACAGATAGCGAAGTTTTAGTAACAGGGTCCTGTTTTAACCTTTGGATAACCTTTTGAATCTTTAACACTTATTTAGGAATTACCCATGCTACGCCACTGCCTAGAGCAACTGTTTCATCCATATCAAGGCGCTAAACAAGACCCATTTATGTATTTCAATGTAGGACCTAAATAGAAGTTGTAACACGATAATGTTTTTTAATTCAAATTATACAATACTAACTGACCCGGCAAACTCTGTTCTAACTTAGGTACTTTTATTATTTAGGCGAATGAAAACTGGATGGTTGCCGATTCTCAGACCTACCGTTTCAGCCGTTTCGCAGGAGTATGGTTTCTAATATTGTGACACATAGAATTATATACATATAAAACATTTTTTTGTTAGCTTTAACCCCATATAAAGTTTACTCAAAAAAACGCGTATTTTGTTTGTTTAAATATTATTTTCACAGGAGATTCAGCAGACACCAGCATGTAGTGACGTCAATACATTGTTTTTTAATGCATAGTAAAATAATTTAAGGTGAAATCATCGTCGTTAAATCGATTACATTAACATTTATCGTTTTGATATGCAAAATCAGTCGGAGTAAAAAAATTATTACACTTTATACTGTAATTTTGTATTTTTCTTTAAGTTGTATAGATTGCCTTATCTTTATTACGCAACTCAAGACATTTCGACATCACAAATGCTACACAAATTTAACTGAAGTTAATGTATATATTTCTGTTTTCTTTTGTCTCTTTCGAAAGGCGGGAAATTTTCTCAAATTCTTTAAATTAATTACTCGTGAAAACAGCCATAGAAAGGTGTTCGACTCGGATCTAGGGTCAACTTATAACGTAAGCAGAATTCGAAGCGATATTTCTATGGTTTAACAATTCGCAGTTACGCTTCCAACGAATTCCTGCGATCCCGCGAAGTTAGCGATGTGACGGACCATGGTGGAGTTTACTTGGGAGTCCGACATAACCCAAGGCCGTTTTCCCGAACGTAAAACGTTTTAGTCATTGCAAATTCGACTGCTAATCGAAATTCTAACTAACAATTCTCACTTACTAACTCCACTACTCTTATTAAATTGAATTATTAAAAAACGCATACATTCAATAAACACCACAGTATTACGAAGTCAAAAGTAAAAGTCTTGGAATATATCCTCTAGAAAACGTTCGAGAAAACGACCCACTGTAGTAACGTCAATTAAGTCATATGTACAAATATCTAGAAGAGATTTTTCTTCTCGTCTCTTCAAGTACAATTAGTTATTTTAGTGCTTCTAAATTACCTGAAAAGACTTGTTATTTCAAGGCCATTACCATTGCATTTGAAGTGTTGTCTAGCACAAATAATCTCCATTTCGTCAGTACTACAAGCTTCAGGCGTTGTCAACTCTTTATTTTATTTAAAATTGATCAGCGTGTTGATATTAAAAATTGATAGTTTATAGATTTAAATATAATATGAAAGAAGTATAAACCCGCTCTAACCAAGTGCTGTATCACTACAAAGTATAAAACAAAGTTATTTTTTCAATCCCTATGTAACCTATGTATGCTTAAATCTTTAAAGCTACGCAACGGATTTTGATGGGATTTTTTTAATAGATAGAGTGATCCAAGAGGATGGTTGATATGTTTAATAACATCTGTTAAACTACTCCGAATTTAACGCGTGCGAAGACGCAGGCAAAAGCTATTACTAGATATAACTTTCTTTCAGTTATTTGCGTTGAAATATATTAAATGTATTGAATTTCATAAGACTAACATGAATGAGTGTAGTTAAATATTATTTACAACCGACTCCAAAAAGGAGGAGGTTCTCTATTCGATTGTATTGATGTGTGCAATACCATACAAGTATTTAACTTTCACTGGGTGAAAAGATTTTGATGATTCTTTTTTTAAATGAAAGTTTCCATTTGCCCATTCAAATTTGGTCCGATTCTGGCAATTTAAAAGCGATTTAGTTTTTTGTTATAAATAGTAATTTTTCATTAAACCTTTTTCTATCACACAAGTGCATTTTTTCTGTTTTAAAAAATTTTAATGACATTTTCTCACAAATAGTACGTTACGGTTTTCGTTATCGTAACTGAATATTTGTTTATTTTTTTTATAATTACCCATCTTTCGTCTGATCGTCAGCACTTCAAATAGTTCAAGCATTACGTTTCCACTTGAATTGTGCTCTATGCAATGGCCAGCATCGCCACTGTAAAGTTTTATTTATATTATTATGACATTCCATAATAAACAAACACTATTAAATAATTGATATATGACGAATAATGAATATCCCAAATTGACCTCATTCTTTTACTTTCTATCATTTCGTTACTGTTTTATCGTATAGAAAGGATATAATATTATGCATTATAAATTACAAATTAGCATGAATTGAATGTAATATTTTTTTCGCACAGATTAAACAATACCACAGCAATTGATATGAAATAAATGCTACACACATTTCACTCAAAATATTTATTAATTCTGTAAACTGCAATTAACATATGCATTAACCCAATAGTGTAATTATTTTACGATTGTATTCAAATTAGATTGTTTTCCTTTTTTTAAGTAAAAGAAACACGTCAATCGGAATGTTAACCTATTGTTTACCGTTTTGACCAATGTTCTTTAAAAAATTCCTAACAGTTTTTTTTTGTTCCAGAACGAACTTTGATTTATGAATAGTTTCGATAGTTCCTTGATTTCTTTACGGACTGCTTTTTTTTCTTTTGACCTTTTAATTTCATGTTTAAATTAAGTTAATATTACTATCGTATATTATCGTATGCAGCCAGCTCGAACGGGGAAGTACCACACCCCACAGAAGACCGACGTGAAATAGCATACTGCTGTGTTTCGTTCGGTGAGTGGGGGAGCCGGAGGCCCATATCCTCTTCCTCACCCTCCCCAGTCCTTTCTTTTACTCCTCTCTTCAATCCTTTCCTAATCCCTTTCCATTTTGCAGTCGGCAATCCATTTGAAGAGGCGTAAGGTCTGCATTCAACCTTACACCTCTCCAAATGTCCATGGGCGGTGGTAGCGCTTGCCATCAGGCGACCCACCAGCTCCATTGCCGACTATGACATAAAAAAAAAAAAACTCTTTAATCTGTAACTGCTGAAGCTTCTGAGTTAGGACAAATCTCTAGACTCTGGTGATGGCCTCGCAAAACTGAGGCGAGCCGGTAACAAACAAAGTTTATAAAATTATGTACGTCAATGTATAAATTATAACACAAAGTCAAGGTTATACGAGTCACATTACTAATATTTCTGTAATTAGTTTTAGGTCGTGGTATTGAGTTCATTCTGGTTGAAATTTAACTAGCACATAAACAGTCAGACAACATGTAAACTGTACAAAATCATCATAAATCATAAACATATTGAAAATCATCTTATCACAGATCTTCTAGCGTAGTAGCTAAGGCTAGTTTAATTTTCCATACTTGGAGAATAAATATTTGAGTCGTTTTTTTTATAAAATTACATGTATATATGTATCCATAAAAGATAAATATGCAGGTTAATTTTATTCAAGTAAAAATTCATAATTTATATCGTAATTAAGACACTTAAGTAATTAAAAAAAATACGATAAGAAACGTCATACTGCATATAATTTCATTTTTAATATGAACAAAACTGCTTTCATCGTTGATCGTTTTCAAAACGTTTTGTTTTAATTGCTCTATTATTTACAGTTCGTTAATTTGTTATTATTTTGGCCTTTATTTAAGTTAATATTTTTACTGTTACTGTTAATAATTTATTAGTACTAAAATGCATATATTTAAAAAGACATAATATCTTCTAATTCATTTAGATGTATGCTTAAAAATCACAAAAAATTATAAGTAATATTTTCTTTTCTATGTTTTATTCATTTAAAAATTTAAATTACCAAGTTAATGAATTTTAATTGTTGTACCTATTAAATTAAACTGCCGCGAATCTTAATTTTTTATTTTGAAATATACCAGCAAAACACAATTATAAGTTTTTTATATACAATACCTAAAAAATTGAAAAAAGTATTACCATCTCGTATCATTTATCAAAAAGGCGGCGCCAGCGCTGTTAAAAAAAGGCGCATTCAGCCACAAAGCAGAATGACCACTAATTTGTAATTTTTCACACACACCCACCAAATGGAAACAACTTTAGAGCGACAATCAATCAATTTGTTAAAAAATAAATCCAATGTATAGTTAATTTCCATGGCCCGATTCCAATTCACGCAAAAAGGATAATTTTTTAAGGTTAATTGAAAACTTTAATCGTTATTTATCAGTGTTCAAAAAAATCTGTGTGATTATATAATCGCCTTAAAAACGAATTTACTTGTATCTTTAAAATGATTTATTAATAACTTAACTATTCAGCATCGTTTGGATTGCATAAACGGAACGTACTTTACTCAAACAGCGCATTTGAATCGAAGACCGTTTTACTTGTTAACGCGTAAGAGACTTAAAATAGAATGTAATATTTTAAATATTAACAAACCTGTGCCTAAAAACCACGTAACTAATTTAACTGTACAGTAAATTATTTATTGATTGAAAATACTTATAGGTAATAGTTAAATTGATATTTTTGACACTAGGCGTATTTGACCAATATCATTTTTTACACTATTATATTATCTTCAAAAACATACCTATGTTTTCCCTGGTTTTCAAAAGTATTTTGTATGAATTGCAAAAAAAATCTTTACCACAACCTAGTAAAACTATTTTGTTATATATGCCAGTGTGTAGCAATCTCAAATCACATACTTAACCTTACACAGATTAAAAAAACCAGTACGAATAAGGCGGTAAACCTGTACCGTTCTAATTTCCCATAATGCCCATACTCGAACAAAAGCATATGGTCCACTGACCACGTTTCGCTCCCGTTTCTTATAATAAAAAGCTAAATTGCAATATAAAACGCAGTGAGAGGCGGTGCGAGGGCGGCACGCTCCGGCCTCAAATGTGGAATTTTTTCTTTGAACTTTTTTGAATCGCAGCTGCTGAATGACCACTCATAGCGTTCTTGGTTTTTTTTTCCGAGCGGTTACGTGATACTATGATTGAAGAGGTCTTAAGAAGATACTATTTGGGCAGATGTTACGGCGTTTAGGCTAACTATATATATAGGTCAACTATACAATTTTGTTTTAATGCAAGTAATTGAAAGGAACTAATCACGGTCAACATATTTGGGTAAACTATTTGAAATATTAAACCCTATTTTTGTCGTTCGTACATAAGTTATTTAACAGAAAGCTAAAGGTATTTATAGAAATTAAATTTAAACAGCGAAAAACAGAGGGATTAAGCAGTGAGAGACATACTTGCGCATATATAATAATATAGTATTGGTATGAATTCACCTATTGATGTTATTTATGTTACAAGCAATAGCGATGCTATTTACTACCTATGGTAATAAAAACCTAAATTTATATGTGCGAATTTTCAATCAACGAAAATCCCTTTAATGGACCTTTCAAGTATAAAAATGTAAAAGTCTCTATCAATTATGTCAATACTATTTACTATTACATAACTTCAACGAAGCATGCTTATCTTGTTTATCAACAAATTTTAACGTCATCACACTTTAAGCCAGTTGCTATCAGATCACCAAAAATTGTTGTTAAAAAGGTTGTATTACAAAAAACGTGACTTAATCCCGTAAATAAATGGGGACGAGGGATGTTATTAAACGAAATGTCGCCTTCTAGGAAGCTTAGAACGCGACACTTGTTTAATCTGCCATCAGTCCTACCACAGATGCATTATTAGACGACACGTGTTTCAAATATCGCTGTTTTTTCTTTTTTTATGAATGGCCGGGAATAATTGCGACGCATGTTCCTTAAATTAAGGAACAGATATTTTTAATTGTTATTTAAACATATATCGCAGGCGTCTATTTTTGACTTCGAATCTAAAACATGCTTTATTAAGTTTATTTTATCAGCACATACACACATTCTAAGATAATCCTATAATAAATAATGCGAACTATGCCTTTTACCAGAAGGTTACATATTATTCCTAAAAAATTATTATAAAATAATTGTAATAACATTAAATCATTATTATTTTTAAATTTAGTAGGACGCAGGAATTGCAAGTAAATATTAATAATTAATAAGTAATTGAACGATATCATAATAAATTTTCCTCATCAACAGCTATCACTCTGTCGTTAAATTTCCTTATTTAATAAATGAAATGACTATTAGCTGAACTCAATAAGGAAGAAAAGAAGTAATGTTATGTCATTTACCGAACTGTTTAAAACATTTACATGACTGTAAGAATAACATCTCATAGTTATTTTTTAGGTATACGTATTCCTCAAATGCCCTCGTCCGAATGCTAATGGATGCAGAGATTGGAAATTCAAATGAGACTGGCCAAATTTATGACCGCACTCCCTCTCGCTTACATTACACCCTCTTGTGATGAATGTATCAAACGAAAGAGGAAAAAATATACTCTGTATAACACGGAGTTTTCACGTAAATATCTCCAATAAATCCTTTTACATATACCAGAGAAGAAGTTCCATTTTGGACCATATTCAATAACAAACAAGATATTTTAAGACCAATACAAATTTATAATTTGACCAACCCTTTATTCCATATTGAAATATAAATGGATTCGCTATAGTTATTATGCCTGACTCGTTTGCAAAAGTAACAAATGTTATTCTAAAAATCTCTCAAGCAAAAAAGCTGGTTGGCTACATCGCAATTATTATTTTAAGATGAATCCCTGTCAAGCGATGTCGGATTATTTATTTAAAAGAAAGTTTTTACAGTAAAAAGCTAGGAAAGGAAATGCAAAAACGTTGGTACCTGCACATTTTGTCCTTTACACATGCGAATATAGCAATGATCGATTAAAAAAAACCTCCACAGACAATTTTGCCGCATGAAAAAATTCTTTGTCATACGTCGAATTTCTTTGTATGGTTATGGGAGAAATTTAGAAATGTTGCAATTCAATCCTTTTATAATGTGCATTCTCAAAATCATAGAGTTTATGAATAATGAATCCTAAACAGATGTTGCTATTACAAAAAATTATAACAATTTGATTGATTGTTCAGTTGTAGGTAAAGTTTTAGCAAAAACCGTATCATTCAAAAATAACCTGTAAGTATATATTCACCGGTATACCAATATAATTTTTTATCGACTATTTACAAATCAAATCTAAGAATAATGCTCAAAGACAATTCAATATCGCCATAAAACATGCCTTCTACGCTTCACGGAAATAGAATTAGTCCAATATTGATTTACATTTTATTACTTAACTCTTTGTTACGAAGTGCGTTATAAAAAATAAACCCCACATAGCATGGGACCGAAATGCAAATCCCGTCATAATATGCAAATAATATATTACTTTACAACAAAGGATTCACCGGCCGATCGTAAAAAGCTTAGAAAATGAAATTGTTCTAAATATTACAACGGTACATTCTAGAACTAACAAAAAAGGGTTGGAGACGGCCATCTGACGTTTTTTGCAAACGAAATCCTTTTAACTTGATTAATGGACAATGGTATTAATTTTTGTTGTTTAGTTAGGCCTACTTTCTAAATGGAAATAAAATAACGGTATGGTGCCTTCAAGTTGCCGGCTTCTTGTCCCTTACAAAATATTCAATTATTCTTTATGGCTATTACCAGATTTGGATATAAGCTATTGAAATTAGCAAGGTATGATCAGAAATATACGTCCATTATATTTATGTACGAGTAGATACATTTTAATACAAAATTTTAATACATGTATCGGCATAATTGAAATTTTCTATAGGTGAATGAATTAATAAAATCACTATATTTCCGCATAAAGAAGTGTATTATGCTGATAAAAAGGACCTGGAACAGAATATGAGCTACATCATATATTATGAGCAAAGCCCATAAAAATAAAACAATACCCATATTCAACCTATGGAAAACAATTTAATACTTTTTATAGCGTTTCGTACGTACGTATGAATGACGCATAAACATTACGTTTATTTTTATAATCAATTTACATAATTTTAATTAGTTGTATTAAATTTCTTCAGTAGGTTTGCTACCGTTATCTACTAATAAATAGGTAAATCTTTCAACGGAATATTGTTGTCTCTTGATGTATCTCTCTTGATGTATTAAGTACAATGTAACTATATTTCATAGAATGTAGATATTTAATACGTTTAATAGAATGTTTAAGACTAACAGAATGGTTAGATTTTGTAGATAAGTATATTTCAAGCTTGAGTTGCAATCACAATTATTTTACTAAGATTTCTTTTAGGACGATTTATTTTCTCCGCGCACGAAATATGTTAATGAAATAAAAAGGTTAAATAATAAATAAATAATAATAAAGACCTTATAACCTCTAATTATATCATTATATATTCTCATATATTTTATTACATATATTTAGACATTTATTTTAATTCATTGCAATTTTACACAGCAGAATCTACGCAATAATTCTGAAAGAATCAATATAAGGTTCATGGACGGTGGTGATCGCTTATTTTGAGGCGAACCACCAGCTCCGATGCTTGCTGCAACATAAAACAGCTAAACTTACAAGACCTTTATTAATTTTCCTTAGAAATCGTCATCGTAAAAAATCATTAAAACTATTTGAATAATGATATTCAACTTTGCGTTTACAAATCAATACTAAGCAGTGCAGTGCGTTGAGTAGTGTATTAATATAAGAAAAAAGCTCAACTATGCCAAAACAACGGTTTAACATGGTTTTACACAACGCCATAATTAAGGCAAAGCACCCTACATAATCTTCAAGTCCCGCATCCTCATAAAGAAAGCTTGCCACGAGTCAAAATCATTTCAATACTTAGCCAAGACCCCGTAAAATTAAAGAGGGTTGCACAATACAGGAAGCACGCATGGTATTATGGGGTACTAAAAAATGACACGCGAACACGAAAAAAACGAAATTGGCTTGTTACGTTTTAAACTTCCCCTATGCTTTTTATATCATTTATAAATGGGTCTTTAATGCTATTATGATGAGTGATGGTTTGATTTGTGGTTTTATATGGTGCTTAAGTTTAATACTCGCGAACACTAATGGATTTAAATTATAAGTAGGTAACTCTCATGTTAAAAGTGCATACAAAATTTAATTTAAAGTTTTATGGCATTGAATTTTTTCTATTCTTTAACAATTTCTCATCCTATATTTATTTATAATGTTCCTAATCGTAAGTTAACCCGTTATTTGCTTTGATATGAAATTGAACAATAAAAAAATATTTGAAGCATAAGGTGTACTTATATTTAGTTGCGTTACGACTGGTTAGAGACAGTTTAGTCTAGTCTAGCCTAGACATTGTAAGTATATTTAAAAGCGTGATTTTAAACGCATATTAAAATAGATAACATTATTTTTGTAAAATGAGTCATTTTATTCACAATTATAATATTCTTTGTTGTTGTAAATCGCTCCGTTGTGTTTAAATAAACGGAATGGACTAACGAACATATAAATGATTAAGCGAGTACATGGACTTATAATAATGTCAGAAGTTTCCACCATATTTACCAATGTTATTACAGGTAACATTAGGTTTAGACATGGTTTAAAACTAACGTTACCTGATATGACCATGACATAATATAAAAAAATTCTTAAAAAATGCGTTTGCTTATCTGTGTGGTCTCATATCTGGCGCTACATAATCTGTATAGTAAACCTCTTTGTTTGACGCCTAGTGCCCATACTTCCGTCAACAAAACAAGTAAAAAAGAGCAATTATCGTGGTGTGGTTTGAAAAGTGAGGGGTGTTTTTTACTTTTTATTGGTGCGTGTAAAACGATGTTAAAATTGGTTTGCGGTTTTTTACTTCGGTATTGACAGGTAGGGGAACGAAATAATTAATTTGATGTAGTTTAAATAAAATTACAGATGAAGCAAACCTAATTTTTTGTGTGAACTTTTATGTGAAATTCTGTCAAAAGAATTACGAATTCGGTTTCAGAATTTTAAAGATATTTTATAGCTATAATAAATAATCCTGCTTACATCTTTCTAGATCAATGTTTTCTAAAGAAAAAGGGATATAGTATCATCTCTAAAAACGTATCGATTTCGCGCATCTGCCACGCGCCGCAATTGAGTTTAAAACCAATTTCACGAGCCATCAAAACTTAGGATATCTTTATTTCGATTCTTATCTACTCAGCAGAGATCAAAACTTAATACATACTTCATCGCATGTAGTTAAACCCACCGTTATTTTGTACAAAGGTACTCGGTCAGTCAACAGGGCTTTATGCCTTTTGCGACTTCCACAATACAGAATAATCCCCAAAAAGTGACCCCAAAGTGCTTAGAATTCCGTCCGAATAAAAAATCTAAATCGCCCGTATATAGGAGAACTTTTGCATGTACAGGCTGGTTCTTTTACTCGATTTAAGCGTGACACCTTTTACTGTAAATTTATGTAATATACGGAAGAAAGTATTCATTTGATACTACCTATACAAATCTAATATTTATATACTAACAAATAATTTATATAAGTAGGTCAAAGTAAATTTTATGTGTCCTAGTCACCAAAGTGTATATTATTTTAAATAAGTGCACCAAACAATACTACAAAACTAACATAAGTCGTTTAAAAAATATTTCAAATTCAATTACAAAATATACTATAAAGTACATCAAACTTTGACCAATTGTCAATATTTTCTATTTTCAAGTTTTAACATAAAATTGCATTACAACACCCTGTATACCGACAATGTGCCTGATGGGTGCTGAACAGCTTGTCCTATGGACATAATAACATAAAGGGATGGACGTCACGCGCCGGCTCCGGTATGGACCAACACACACCTGCGCGCAAAAAAATTACTCAAAATCTGTTGCAACGCAATAGAAATATGATTCTAAACTTCGACTTGCTGCTCTTTTACCTAAATTCGTTTTATAACTCTACTTTAAATAATTATACAAGGTAGAATAAAAAAAAACATACATAATTATTTTGACAAAAAATAAACACGAAGTTACGTAGTGCGTTCGAATCTTAGTCGTAACCAAGAATACAATATAACCAAACTGCCAACTCGGACTGGATCAATATCGCCCGTCGTTTCATCACGTCGATGGGAAAAAAGAGGAGAAAAAATACATAACTTTTTAGGGGCCGGCCTCCCTTCGACGCCTCATCCCACCGACCCTCCTCTGAGAAAAAACTCGCGCTCCACCGATGTCCAAATTATATAGAGGCATCGAGAAAAAAGTGTCATGCGCAGACATTTTGGTATATTTCTATTTGATTTTAATGCATTTTGTGTTTAATAATTTATTATTTGTATCTTTCTATGTTTAAACGTGCTAATCCAGAACCACTAGTCCGATTCAAAAAATTCTTTGACCAATAGAAAGCTAAGGCAATCCCGAGTAACATAGCTATATTTAAAATTATATTTAGAAAAAGAAATCTGCACCCGGGTGGAGCGAGAATTAACAGCTAGTATTTTATATACCATCAAACAAGAATTTATATATACAATGTATAGAAAATGCTATTCGTCACAACTCGTTAACGAGCATATTCATATGATTATAATTAGTAAATATTAATTATTGCCTATATAATTAAGTGTTTAGAATTTTGATCGTGGACTTCATTAATTAAGTCAAAAATGACAAAATGTACAAAACCATTTCAGCAATTTATTGTTAGTGTTTTATTTCGAAGGTTTAATAAGTGGAAAGTTATAAGTTTATATTGAACTGGCCGGAAGCCAACCAAAGACAAGCCTGGTCTTTTCTTTGATCAAATGATTTTGCTCTCCTTATAAAGTCATGAGGAAATAAATGTTTGCAGCCTACCTTGACATCCTTACTAATATACTAATTGCGAGAGTTAGTCTATCTGTCTCTCCTTTATGCCTAAGCAATTGAACCGATGTATATGAAATCTACACTTATATTATAAAATTTGAATTTTGTTTGTTTGTTTGTATGTTTGTAATGGATAAACTCTAAAACGAATGGACCGATTTTAAAATGCTTTTACCATTAGAAAGTTGCAACTATGCTGAGTGACATACGCAATATATGTACCACGGGCGAAGCCGGGGTGAACTGCTAGTTTGGTATAAAGATAATTTGAAAACTGAGAAAAGGCATAAGATAGATGGGATAGTTTTAACATGGAAATCCGACGGGAAGTCGAACTATGCGGGATAAATCTCGGAATACCTATTTTTTCCTTTAACCACGCAAGCGAAGCCGCGGGTAAAGCTAGTAACTACTTAAGCATATATTATTTTTTTATGTAATAACGGGCAATTGAGCTGGTAGTTCGCCTGATACTAAGCGATCACCACCGCCCATGAACATTTGCAGAGGTAGGGCCAGTCAAAATGCGTTGCCCGCTTTCAAGGGTTAATAGGATTAGGAAAGGATTGCCTACGGGAATAAAGGTATGGACTGGGACTGCCTTTGGCTTTCTCAATCAATGAAAGAAACACATTAACGCCGATCGTGTGTTGGAGAGTGTTACTTCCCTGGTGCGAGCTGGCCCAATTCGTGCCGAAACGTGAGTGTCACTCCCGTATATTTAAGCAAAACTTTGCTATTTGATTAAATATTTAAAAATTTAAATGTTTTCTTACAACATTTAAATTTAAATCCAAACTTAAATGTAGGTACAATATTTACTTTATCTATCACTCATGATATAACAAAATTATAACAAGAGTAGTATGTCAATGCACCCTCGTTGTGATCTTAAAGTCCGTATTAAGCTTTGTTTATAAAGATGTAATAAACTGTTAAAAGATTGAACTATCAATATGAACGATAAAATAAAGCTTTTAATCCAATAATTTTAAAGCGATTGCAACGATGAATACAGAAAAATTCGTTTTTACGACTAAATGCTTATTAATTTGTATTTAATTAATAAACAGAAACAATTATTTATATGACAGTTAAAAAAAAACTATGTATGGTACATTGTGCCAAAATTCATAAGAAGTGACGTGATAGCAAGGGAGAACTGAATGGCCACGCTCAACGGAAAACCATCTCCATCACAAAGCGCATTCGAAACTTAAAATACATTGTAATTTAGAAAAAATATCAACATCTGGCCATTGTCTCGCTTTCGCGGGGGAGTCGGTATAAAATAAAATAAATAAATAACAAAATGTCGCCACCGCACGCGTCCATTATTCAAACGCGATTGACAGCCACTTCCATCGGTCTGGGTTGGCGAGCTCAATAATACGCCTACTTATTGCGTCTGAAACGGCCTGCGAAACGTTTTGATACTTGAAAAGCCTTCGTAAATGCAATCATTGTTAAATCATTTTAATGTGATAGAACTTGATTGAATATGTATATGAGAAACGTTATTGCCTATCATCCTTGAATGGGTGAAGCCGGAAAATAAGAAAATGTATTTTTTCTTAAGAATATAAGAGTTTCTTTATGAATTTTTGGTCGTTTTACTTTCATAAACCACTCAAAGTTTATGAGGCTGAATGCTTGGACGCAAAGTAATCCACAAGATAAAGTTTAAGAAAATATTTCCTTACATACGGATGAAATTATCAAATTTATGTTTGGCTTTTCATTGCGATTTATATATTTTATAAAATAGCCCCAACTCCTCCATGTTAACTTTGATTAAAAAACATAATTGATTTTTAACTTTCCATTTAATATTATTATAATTATGTACCTACACGTAACAGCATTTATAATCAAAAGATCGTGCTGAATCCTATGTTCAATACAATTAGTAGGCTGATGGATAACAAAGCGTACTTTCATGTCTGTGCTTATGTTCTTCACTATAATTAGTCTTTTAAAATCTAATCAGTTGAATAATCACCATTAAGTACATATTGCATGATTAGGTATTTCTGTATTTGTTACTTATGAAATATTACTACGTATAGTCTACGATTCATAACTTATAATGAAGCATTAATATACTATATTGTTTATATTAATTCTTATACCATACATGACCTACTTACAAAATGATAAACGAAAAAAAGTACCTTTATAAATAAGAAACTTAGGACAAATTATATTTTCTATAAATAATAACAAAGGTAACACTTAAATATATGAAAAGGTATGTTTTTTATCAATAAAAACTTGGTCACTCAATACATACATTAAAACGTTAAAGAAGTTCGTATAGTTTGTAATGCATCAACAAATTAGTACGACGCATACGTGACTGCGTTGATCTATGAACTACTTAATTTACAATAGCAAATTAAAATAAGCAGATATCTAATATTCATATTGTTTATGTAAATGATTGTCCAGACGTTTTGAAAACAACACGTACGATAATGGTATCCAAACATTTACTAGTGGCGCCTATTGTGATACAAACCAATGAAAACAATCATAAAATAATAGAATTCAAAGTAACTAATTAATTTCGTTTGCTCATGGAGTGATAATGAAGAAATGTACCCATTTACCTAAACATTTTTAGGTCTACGAGACATTTGTAGACAGCGTTTTGTTATGTTCCACTGAGGAATTCTGTGCATAGACCGGGATTCCTAATTGCACAGAAATGGTCATATATAAGGTCCGGTAAAATCGATTGTATACAAAATCTTATGACTCATAAACGTCAATATGGAACACCGGTCACGATATTTCACACTTCAAATTATTATTAAAATTAACAATTACCCATGTGATTATCACTTCTAAATCTGTTCTCAATATTGCATCAGGAATATATTATAATCATTTGCAACTATCAAAAATGCCCGTCGACGTATACCGTGAAATTCTGAGTCGCGTGTCCTTTAGATTTGAACAACGGTGGCGAATCGAAGTTCATGAATAAATATATTTGATATTCCTTTTGAATAAAAGTGTCGAATAAAAAAGCGATTTATCAAAAACCTACATTCATTCATACCCGTCTTTTATATCGTTTAAATAAACATCGTTCCTGGGATGACGTACAAAATGGTGCGTATCGAGCCTTTGTTGAAATAAGATTTTAGTGTGAAAGGACTACTAATGAGCGCAGGACACCCACGCTACGATGATACTGCGATTTCATTATCATTCAACAATGTTTGCCAAAAAGTATGTTTTTTGTTTATTATATATTTATAAGTAATTGTTGAATACATAGGATGGAAAGTTTCCTAGAAAGTGTCTAGGATGCCGTCTGATCTTAATAATTCAATCATTTGTATATTTAATATTAGATAATCCATAGTGCACCTAATTAGATTATTAAAATATAAAAACTGTTTAATGTATTACTAATTTTTAATTATAAATGATAATTTGCTGAGTATTATTTTAATACTATTAAGCATGGAGCTTGGCAAACGCAGCATAGTTTGCAAAATCCCAAAAAAAGCCGTAATCCAAGGTAAAGAAACCATTTTGAAACACTCGAGTTTAGTCTGACTACAGTGATTTTATTTGGATGTTTGTTAAGATAAAACGAAAAATATCCAGGCATAAAAGGTGGCCATAGCAAACACCTAGATATAAAAACGAAACCAAATAACGTTTTTTATGAAAAATCGAATCTGGAATGGGTAAGCTGCAGCGTAGCAGAACCCACTAACCGGTGTCTAATTCGGATACTTTCGAACTTTCTCGAAATACTAGATACATATAATACGTATTCTAGACACGATTTTCAAATTTCTACCAGAAAAACATGGAGAAAAATTATAAAGTGCATTACCTACCATCCCCAAAACCACCTTTACTAACATTAGGCACTTATATTTGGTAAAGATAACAAACCGCTTCAGATGAAAGTGAAAGGTCTGGCTGCGTCTTCTATATTTTCAATTTAAATTTGAATTTTTATAGAATTGCAATTCGTATTTAGGTCGCTGCTAGAAGTTTCTAGTATTAAACTAAAATATAATTCACATTCTAGGTTAAATTATAATCAAAACCCGAAATATCCAAGGGCACATTGAATTAAAATTGAGCCTTGTTGCGTAATTCAAAGATAATTATTTTTGTGATAAATTAATATGTATTAATTCAGACTACACAAAAACCATAATAGTAAATTGAAAATATGGATAGACGATATAAAAAAATTTAGTGGAACATGGTCAAGGATAGTACAGAATGGAAGCAGCTGGAAGAGAAGCGGCGGCTAATCACTAAATCGAGAAATTCGATGTGTAATGATGTGTATATGTATATATGTATGTATATAGATAGATTTAGTTTTATATCTTTGTTTTTATCAGCAATAAAGGCTTAAATAAATAACTTGATATTACAAAATGAAAATAAATTGCAAACTGTAGTATATTTTATCATTTTATCGGTACCCAAATTAGCAATACGAAAACACTGTTTTTACAATTATTATACCCCCTGATTGGTCATCTAGGCGGCCCAGTTATGCAACAATACACTGTAAAAAACTACAAGTACCTACTATTATTATTTTAACACTTATCTAACTAGCATAAAATAACGTAGTATCTAATATTTAACTAGGTGTTTTTACAATTTAAGTTTGCCGCGAATTTCCTTCCGTTCAAAAATGAAAAATATCATAGGAACTTATTTTATTAATGCTGCTTTTATTTATAATACATATTATAATATTTAGTGCCTTGAAACAAAAATAATCATATTACGTTATTTTAAATTCTCTAAAATATTAGATTAATAAAAAAGATTGTATTTTAATAGTAGGTACATACAAAATATGGCAAGTTTTATTTTGACTGTGCATACAGCGACGGGCCACTTGACACCAACATACAGCTTTGACATTGACATATGACAAGCTTTATTCGGCATTTTGCTGTTGTCGTGACTTTCAAAATTTGAGTTTCAATTTTAATAAAAATTGTTTGAACTAGTAAGTAATTCAGATATTCAGTTACAATAAGTACTGCATTTCTTGAGTTTATTGCTAATTGACAACGTCTTGTCCGTACTATTTGAGTACTAACCTTATTATAGATTTCCATTTCTAATTGTATGTTTTGTTTTCTGTTTTAGTATAAGATGGCCACATCCGTAGTCGACACATACACAGACCCCAGCCTGAGCTGGATGAATGCTCCTCATAGTACCGGTACTTCTATCATGGCATGCGAATTCGACGGAGGAGTGATTATTGGCGCTGACTCCCGTACTACCACCGGTGCCTACATCGCCAACAGAGTTACAGATAAACTTACCAAAATCACAGACCATATCTACTGCTGCCGCTCAGGATCAGCTGCTGATACACAAGCTATCGCTGATATTGTTACGTATCACTTGAGTAAGTGTTGAACAAAAAATTGTTAAGTCATTCTGATTCACCTTCAGTATAAAGTAAGTTAAAGTAAACAGCCTCCAAGATACCCTCAGAAATTTATATCATAACATTGTATAAATCTGAAAGATATTTGTTGTAAGTAACAACAAAAAACTGCAATGTGTTATATTATAAGTAAGAACAGAGATAATAATATATGGGTTGTTCATTAAAGTACCACATAAGTGAAACTGTAAATGATGGGTTGTATGTAATTTAAATTCGGTTGTATGAAATTAAAAACTATTAAGACTATAATACTAGTGGCCTGCTCTGACTTCACCCATAGTACAACTGCTACATATATAGCCTATAGCACAACATGTTGCAAACATATTCAATGGTAAAAGAATTGGAACAGGCCTAGTAGTTCTTGAGCATTCATACAAACCAACTAAATCTTTGGTGTTAATATTTTTTGTATAGCTAATTAATTTTAAAATAATGAATCTCACTCATGCTTCTTTTCTGCATTAAATATAAGTAAAACCTTCAATAAATCAATAATTCGATTATTTTATAGATTTCCACAAGATGGAACTGGGCGAGATGCCCCTAGTGCAGACTGCTGCTGCTATATTTAGAGAGCTATGCTACAACTACAGAGATTCATTAGTTGCTGGTATCCTTGTAGCTGGCTGGGATAAGAAGAAGGGAGGTAAGATGTTGCTTTTGTTCAATGGGGAATGGGAAAAATAAGAAGAATACTACACTTTAAAATTCATACATTGTCATTTCAAACTATATTGTCAAATCTCATATAGACCACATCTCCTACCTATCGTTTATAAAAGAAAAAAAATCTCAAGTTGGAATGTGTTAAACTATAATCACTTGCATTATTTATCTTCATTGTGTAAATATCTTTAAATGTAGAAAGAGTTATTTTGTTTCCTTTAATTACTACAATCTGTCTCCTTTGAGGGACATTCAGCAGTATATTGGTTGGTGCTGACGCTGGTACGCTCGGTATGTGGTTTGTTACACATCCCAATAGTTAAAACAGTGAATGTGTTAAATGTGATTGTATTAAATTTTGAAGTATTTTACATGTTAAATGTCGCGCTTTGTTGTGGTTTGCTATAAGCGGCATTTTTAAAATGTGTTCTCAAAAATTTTATTCCAAAGGTAATAAGCTTTATCTTGTATGACATTATTGATTACTAGCTTTAACCTGGGCGTCACTCGCGTCATAACCGGGTAAAAAGAAGCCCGTGTGCTAATCCAGACTACTAAATTTCATACACATACAATATGCTGCTTTGGTGTAAATGAGTAACAATCATCCATATTAGTAGGATTATGCTACAAACACATCATGATTTAAATTATAAAATATCCTAATTCCAGGACAAATCTACTCTGTCCCCATTGGAGGCATGGTTCAAAGACAAGCAGTGTCCATTGGTGGGTCTGGATCCACCTATGTCTATGGTTATGTCGACGCTAACTTCAAGCCAAACATGAGCAAGGAGGAAGCCGTAAAGTTTGTAACCAACACCCTGACATTGGCCATGCTGCGTGATGGATCCTCTGGTGGTGTTGTGCGCTTGGGAGTTATCACAGAGGCTGGTGTGGAGCGATCAGTCATTCTCGGTGACCAGCTGCCTAAGTTCTATGAGGGTTGATGATTTAATAAATAATTTTTAATACAATATTGATGTGTTTGAATTTTTGAAACAATCTTCACTTTCCTCATTCCTAAAGGTTATAAATTTGAATGGGTTGTATATGGTTGAAATTAAGCTTCATTATTATGAAGTAGTCAAACCCAGTTTGTTAGATTAATCAAATTTAATTAATGTATTCCAACTGAAATGAGAATTTAATAAAACGACAACATTTATATCTATATTTATTTTTAAAGCTTTGCTTATTATGTACAATGAAGTTCATACACTTCAAACATATAATAATAATATATTATGAGCAGGAAAACATTTAAAAAAGCATTGTTTTGGTTTGTACTAAAAAGTTACTATGAAAATTAAAAATGCTGTAATGAAATTCATTTCTCACCATCAACAGTTATCTTCTTTTTGGTACATAGTAAATGTATTGTAACAAAATTGAATGACATAAAAACCAATATATGTATGCCAATATATTTAACGATTTGTTCATGTTGTGATAAATACAATGTAACCAACATTCTGCTCTTAAATCGTATACCAGGTTTTACACCCAGTTTAACACCAATCTACAACGCTTATCAAATAACTTCTTTCAGAAGCAACTTAGCAAAAACGTTTATAGACACAGATCAAAAACTTGGAAGCAACTAAAGTTATTTCTGACAAGTTGTATTTGGTTATACTTCAATTCATATCGGGAAGCTATGTTTTATGATTTATATGTGACAAAAGCAGGGCATGTGTATAGACTAAGTAACGACTCCTAGTTCCTCCATAGTGTCGAGGTCCCGCATGAGCATCTGTATAGTTTGTTTGGTTCGCGGGAAATAATCTGCTGTTTCGTCGTCCTCAAATGATGGATCTTGGGATTCCAGCTCTGCAAAATAAATCAATGGTTAACGTTAGCGGTTATTAAACAATAACTTTTATTTTTGAACATGTCACAATCTGAGATTATATGTAAATGAGGATCAGTTAGTTGTAAGGTAATAGAACTTTTAGAATTATTATATATAAATGTTTGTAAGCAACAATATTTTTTAAAGAAAATCTAATCCGCACTCAAAGTGTCAAAATCAACCAAATTAAAATGAGACACACAAAATACATGCATTGAAATAAATAAAAAGTAAAAATCGGTTGGCCCAGTTGCAAGCTCTGAGGTAACAAACAAAAAATAACCTCTAGAATTGAGAACCTCATGCTTTAAGTCTGTACATCAAGCTCTGTAGTCTGTAGTAAAAATGAAAAAAACAACCTCAAAACGAAGTAACCTCAGCACGGTATTCAATTTAAAAATGGAATCCCTGAAAAAAAAAAGCAAAGTCTCGTAACGTACCCGCCACCTGCGCCTCGATGGAGTCGAGCCGCGCGTCGATGAGCGCCTGGCAGCGCTGCACGTGGCGCAGCAGCCGCTCGCGGCACGCGCCGTTCTCGATCGCCGCCTCCGGCTGCGGCGCGCACACGCGCGGCTCTTGCTCTGCCGGATACCGAATACAACTCATCAAATATCCAGCTGTTACTAACTAACACTTATATATCACTACCACTCATATACAACTAACTTTTATATATAATTATACATAACATTCATATATATTCACTCTACTTCTTAGTCTTGCCCCGGTAAAATATTTTAATATATTTTTCAAAATCTTAACGATTGTTATAATAATCATTCGCTATCGCAGTTTAACTTAAGTGCATGCTATATAATTAAAGAAAGAAGGTAATACGTGGGCGTACTGAATTTCACACAAATATACAAATATTATAATACCTACTCCAACACTAGATTATAAAACTCACCCTGCATCGTCCTGGCCATCCTCTCCAAATCCGACGTAGTTATCGGAAAGTCCAACGGCACGATCCCAGAGAAGGTTCCAGACAGATTCAACTGAGCCGCATCTCTGGGAGTGACCCGCCCGTCATCGTCTAGAGTATCCACTTGACTCTTCACCGGCATGTTCTCTTTGCCAATGTTATTTATGATGATGTTCAAATCTGAGTAGTCAGAGTTGAGCCGCTCTTGCGTTAAGTTTATCTCGGAGTTCTCCCAGTCCTTTGCCCATAGGTACAGTTTGGGATGATCTTTTTTACTGCGAAAAGGGAGAGGATTTTTAATTCTTATCTAATCCTGTATTCTGTTTGTACAAAAAAATCATTAGTGTCGATATTAAGATTTTCAATAAACTAAAAATTACATACATTTCTTTAATAAAAATGTCAACTTATATATTTTTATTATTTCAGATCTAAATGCATCATAAAGTTTAATTTAAGGCACTAGTATTTTTAGACACTCACGTAGCTACATAGTACTTGACTCTCATCGCGTGTAGAGCGTCTTGAATCCTCAGCAAGTTTCCAGAAAGTTCGTGGGACCGTCTGAGGAATTCGCAAGGCTTCGCCCCCGGCAGTAATCCCTCATACAATCTATCCTGATCGTGAATGAAACGCTTTGATCGTCGACCGCGTTTTGGGTTCAAACAAATGCTGCACGTGTATTTTTCTGGCACCTTGAAGACATTGGTGTAATAATAAAAACTGTCAATAGATAATTTATTAAATTGCACCAGCACATAAAATAAAAAAAGAATTTATAATATTATTAAGCTACTATGGTATCAAACCATAGAGTAGATAGATATATCAAACTTACTCCTAAATTATTGCATTTTGCAAAATTCTCACATAATAAATGACATTCAGAACAACAAAAAACACATAGATTTCTATTACTTGGTGCACTACAAAATCAAGACTAAATAATATATTGGATTTTGCTTTCATTGAATGAAATGTAAATCACATTAGTTAGAGCTTGTTTTTTTTAGCATAACTACCTCCGACTCCTTATGTATGTTGTGGCACATGGCGTGTTGCCAACACAGGCACAGCTCGCACTGCACCATCAGCCCGTCCTCCTCGCGAAAGCCGCAGTGACAGTTTATTATCTCCTCGCGCTTCATGTGCTCAATCTTTATGCGTTCACCAGCTGGAATATAGGATGGTTCATTAAAATTAGTTTACTATTATGGAAAACTAGCTGCGCACCGGGGTTTTACCCGCGTAAGTCCGTATCCCGTATGAATATCGGGATAAAAAGTTGCCTATATGTTATTCCAGTTGTGCAGCTGTCTACGTACCAAATTTCATTGCAATCGGTTCAGTAGTCTTTGCGTAAAAGAGCAACAAACACACACACACACATCTTTAAAAACTTTCACCTTTATAATATTGGTAGGAGGTAGGATTTCGATATCATACAGTAAATAATCCGATTGAAATAGATTCATGACGTTTCGATATTCTGAAATTAAGTACATACAACGAAATTGTTCGATTCCGGATAATATAAGAAAAAGAATTCTATTTTGCATACCTGAACTGAAGTAGAACTCTTATTCATCATTTGTTTAAAAAATAAAGTCTACCTATTTCATCAACATCTTGAACGCACATCCTAAAACCTAGACAAATATTACGTCCCCACTGAAGGGACACAGACTAATTTGTAGAAATAAATAATAGTGTAAAACAAAACTCACTCTCCGTGTACATATACATTTCGCATTCCTTCTGCTCCTCGTTAGACTCCGAAGAGGCAGCTGGATTTGGAGTCGGCACTTTTTCCATAGTTTTCGAATCCGGCGTACACGATCCGGGGAAACTTGACTGTGTCTCATAGTCAGAATTCATTGTTAGCCACTCGTCCTCCTCACTGGCCGCCATTTTGGGGAATAGCTTCCGTTTCTTCTCAGTCTTTTTGAAGAATTCACAGGGTTTCGTCACCGTATGAGTGGAAATTGCTGTTTCGAAGTCCACGCAATCTTCTACCTCTATTTGCTGGGGAACATCGTAGGTCTCCACTTCTTCTTCTACTTCAGGCACTGGTTCAGGATCTGGTCTACGAACTGGTAGCAACACTTTGGGTCGTTTTACTGGTTTAGGCACTAACGCTTGTCGCAGTTTGGGCGAATCTTCCTGTTTAGGAATCGCTTCAGGCGGAAGTGGTGTTAAATTGACTCTTAATTCTGGTGGGGGTTCTTTAGACTCCGTTTTTTCTTCCCGTTTCGGAGGCCGAGGAATTTTAACCTTTATTACTTTACTTTCGCTCTTTGGTTTTATCTCGGCGGCAGTTGGCCGCGTTCTAGCGTACGCCAAGTCCAAAACTTTAGGCGTCGCACCTAACATTTTCTTCAGCTCTCTGTGATAATGCTTAATGTGCATTTTTATGAGGGTATTATTCCTGAAGTTCTTCAAACAGCCCTCAGCGGGACATCGAAGTAAATTGTCTATTACTTGAACTTTTAGAGCACCAACGTAAACTGAAAGGAGAAATAAGGCAATCTAAGTAAAGTTCTATAAAATAACTGCATCACAATAACTAAACCATAATATACAAACATACCATAACCATCTTCAATAGTGGGAAATTGTGTTTCATTAAGAACCGATTCATCTTCGACCTGTGGAATTTCTTCATCTTTGACTTGAAACTAAAAATAGATAAACTTCATTACAAGATACATGATCACTGTTATTTTTACAGACAAAGAATATATTTTCAAGAAAAATGCTTTTCAATACGGGTTATTTAGACAGATTTTTAGTTAATACTATAGAACTATTACTTTTCATTTTATATACATATGTCATTACTAGCTAATGGAAGAAAATATTATTTAACATTGAATAGTAATCAATTTCCTGTTCAATACTGGGCCAGGCCCCAAGAAGTAATTAACTTACCAGCAATCTTTTAAAATGATTTACCACTGTTCTGATACAGCAGAATAAAAATATACAGGTAGAATTGATTTTTATTTGTATCACCACTTAATTAACCAAAGTTTTAATACCAATAAGATTTCTAAGAATATTGACATTGAATGCCATAGAGATACATTGTATATTACTTTTCCAAGTAAACCCTTTAAGACTTAAAAATTGTTAACGTACGCCGTAGCTCAATTGCCAGAAAAAGACCTATGCCTAAAAAATCGTAATACTCACAGCTTTAGGTTTCCGGATCTTCAACTTTTTCTTCACATCCTTTTTGAGGCTAAGTTTTTTCTTCCTCACCAACGGTGATGGGTTGAGTGGAGCACTCCCAGTATACGAAACCCATCCCATTCTTCGTGAAAGCTTCAAATGTACTCCAAAGTCTAGCAGGCCTCTTTCGAATTGTTTCAAAGATCCCTCATTTTGGTCTAGATAGTGTCGCATTTCGTGCTTCGTGTGGAAACGCTTATTGTCTGGACTGAAAATTTCATAATAACTCTACTTCTAAAACGTGTTTACAAACATTAAAGAGAAAAGGAACGATTTAATGTTATAAGAGTACATAAATGCAACAGTCCCGAAATTCGGGAAATATGGGTCTTTGAACAACAACATGTACTTGTAAAAAGGATAAACAATCGAGGTATGAAGCTGGGAATCAATGATCAAACCATATTAAATGATTTTGGAGTTGACATGGAGTGAGCCAAAACACAAATTTTTGCGACGGTCCATCGGGATTTCACATTCACTACGAAATTTAAGGCGTGGCTCGTGCCATTTCATGTAATGGATTAACCGTAAATACGACCTTTACATACGATTTGCTACTTTTACAATACAATTCAATTTTTATGGAAATTTTGGAAGAATACCTTGAATTAAAAACGTATACTTTTTTTACCTTATCAAGACAACATCCCACTTGCCCGCAGATTGTCCTAGGCTACGGCGCACCATCATTTTCTTCCAGCCTTGCGGTAGTCTCTTGTCTTCCACCTTAAAAAAATATATATTTATAACTAAGAAATAAATCATCAATGAATTTATCCCAATGCAAGATGAAATTAAATAATCAGCACTAGCAAGCATGGGGAACAAGTATTTCCAGTATAAATCCATATTCATTTTTAGTTATACAGCATTAAAATGCTTATAACTGAATGAAAATTTCTATGGAATACAAAAAATATCACTTATGAGATGATCAAATCTTGATTTAATCTTTGTTTATGTATTTTATTTTATTTTTTATTCACTATTGCTTCACACAATGATAACTCACTATAACAGATTTCCGCGGCAAGGCAGGTTTGTTGTTTACATCCACTTTGGGCTCGGCATCAGATTCCTGTACTCTGCCCACTGGCTCTCCGTCCACCCACTTGCAGCACCACTCGCCCGGCAGCAAGAAACTCTCCGGCATCTCCTTCTGGACAAATATGATGTTTCAAGAGAAATATGTCGCGATGCATACATTGACTAGCCGGTTAAAATGTAGCCTAGATGTTGATCCAGAGTTTAATCTATCTATGTTCCAAATTTCGTACATAGCTCAACAGAGAGTAAAAAACATAATTAACATTTACCTGATTACACAAATTGACGTGAAAAGATATATCGTTTCAGATGCATATCTGCGACAACGGGCGATAATATTTAGTTGGACAAAACATAAAATGCAGAAATCAATTTTGTTTTAGAAATAGCCGTTGGCAGTTCTACAAATCATAAAATCTTCTTACTGGGTGGAGACCAAAATCTCACAATAAAAGAGACCAGTATACAGTAATAGAGAATATGTAGTAGTAATAGAGGTTGATAGTTGATACCAAAATCATAACTAACTATATAATTATACCTACAAATTAAACTAACCGACAGTAACACAAAAAAATTCGTAAATAACATTAAACTACACCAACAATCACACTCACCACAGCATGGCGACTCTGCTCCGACAGCTCCTCCGTCTTCTGCAGCATCGCCTTCCGCATTTCCTCGACTTGCCGCTTCATCTCCTCCAATTCGTTCTTTACCTTCTCAACCTGCTTCTTAACCTTTTTCTCCTGCAACAACCTTAGCTTTTTAGTTTTCTTCACTTTAGATGGCACCTTCTTCGGTCGCGTTTCCGTTTTTACGCCTTCGGTAGTAAGCGTCGCGCTGGATGTACCAACCGTATCGATCTGTATCGGCTCCTCGGGCTCCAACTTTACAGTGAAATCTACGACATTATCTCCTACATTAGCTGTTTCTACATTAACTGGTTCTACCTCTGCTATATTCATATCTACTTCTGTATTTATCGGATCTACTTTAATAACTTCAGGTTCGATCTCTGTTTTTGGAGAGTCGACCTTCTCTATGTTGTTCAAACCTCCCTCGAGTTTACTGATTACCTCCTTCATTTTATCGAGCACTTCTTCGTGTTTACTTTCATCCGGTTTCTCGAACTTTTCCAACTTTTCCTCTTCTTTCGACACCTAAATAAAAAAGTTTACAAGGTTACAATTGAGTTCATACAATTCTATAATTAGATTTAATGATTTAGGTATTATCGGGGAGGAAATCTTTAAAAGATACTCTGTTTTTTGAGGGAATAAACGGAGCATTTGTGATTTTTACCCACTAAAACCTCCTCGGTGGCAATCCTAAAGCATTTTAGCAGGAAACAGGGAATTTTCTATGGATTGCAAGTGTTGTTATAACTTACCGGATCTGTTGAGCTATTGAATTCAGATGCATCAGACATATCAGACATAGCATTCATGGCAACATCAGTAGTGTAATTTTTATCCAATAAGTCTTCCAAGGTTATTTTATCATTGCTTTCCTCAACATTTGAAGATTGAGGCACCTCACTCTTTTGAAACGTATCTTCTTTTTTTATTGCGTTAACCGTACCGATAATTGATGCCACAGCATCTGCAAGTTGTTCATATTAGATAAAAAAACAAATTAGATTGGTTGATAACTTTTTAAATTTAATTATGCCTTTAAATTAATCAATACTAAAACCCACTTAGGAAATATGTTAAAAATTATAAGATGCAGTTGTTTTAGTTTTGTTTCTTAAATAATTATTAAAAATAATTTCAACTAATGTTCCAATAAAACGAAGGAAGGTCTAAATTCCACCTTTTTTTTTTTTGTATTGGTACCATGTGATTGACTTGCGTGACGTTTTTTTATAAAAACGAATTATTTACCTGGTACTTCTTGTTTAATTTCAACATTCAACTTTTTAATTTTCTTCCATTTCTTTTTCGCGACTCTAGGTTTCTTCTCTAACGGTTGTGACTTTTCCTTCGGCGTGTTAATTTTCCGTTTCTTCTGTCCAATGTTAAATATTTCCTTTATATTCAGCTTGCGTTTCATTTCGCGACGTTCACTCTTCGAGCCCAGGTAGTCGCGAGTGGGATCAAATAAATGTGTGTGATATAACGGGGTGTTCAATATAGGACTAGATGAAGAAGCGACTGGCCCAATACCTGGCGCCACAGCTGATAATGTCGTTGGTGACATGGATGTGTCAACGGAAATTTGTTCTGTAAATTGTTTCACTTGTGTGTCTTTTAATTTGCTTATACGTGTTGAATTTAACTTCAAACGGAATCCATCGTCGAACACTACTTCGTATAGACCTAAAAAAAAGAAATTACTGATATTATTAAATAATAAATTGTTTATTTATTATTACGTTAGTTACAAGTTACAAATGAACAAAGTCAAGTGCTCTGATTACCATAGGGCCGCCATAGGCTTGATTTTGTAAGCCTTTATTCAATTGCATTTTCTATCATACCAATAGTGAAAGGAGCTTATTTGTTACTACATGCGCCCCGCGGTTTCACCCGCGTAAGACCATATCCCGTAGGAATATCGGGATAAAACGTTGCCTATATGTTATTCCAGTTGTCCAGCTGTCTACGTATCAAATATCATTGCAATCACCACATCCTTACAAACTTTCGCATTTATAATATTAGTAGGATTTCGTGACTTACCATCCCCTAAATCATCACATATTGTCGCTAAAAACCGGCGATTATCACGCCATCGCGCTAAACACCTCTCGCCAATAGCATATGTTTCCCTTTTTTTCTTTGATGCACTTTCTTCTTTGTCCTGACTAGCCTCTGGTATAATAACTGGTGGCGGAACCATTTGTGGTTCTGTTTCTTCTACCTTCTCTGTTTTTGGTATGTATGGTCGCAATCTCGAACTATTCACACTTATCCATTCGTCATGCCTAGATACAAAAAAAAATGGATTAACATGCAGATTTACAGTTTTACTTCTTCGTAATGAAAGCTTTATGACACATAAAACCAACTCGTTTTTCTTTAACATAATGACAATGTCACATTAACAAACACTTTAAAGTTTTTTTTTTTATCAAACATTGTACTACAAAAAGTTTATATATAATATGTGTACTTGAAGAGAAAATATTAAAGAATGTAAGGGTAAACCCAACACATATTTTAAGAAAATAATGGTTGCTATTTTTACATTACCAACTATATGCAAAATATTACTGCTAATATTTTACTCACTTCTTTGAATCGTTTTCGTAGTGAACCAAAACTTCCATCTCATCATAATCAACCTCAACTATCTCTGCAGGATACCACTCTCCACTAAAAGCTTTCGCTTCCACTTTGGAACCAACAGTTAGAGCAACTATACCTTGAAAAATAGATTAGATATATAGTTGCATAAGGGCAAATAAGAAATATAAATATATATTTCTAGAAAACTAAAATTAAATACCTTTGTCTGGGCTTATAAAAGGTTTAGTTTGTACTTTTTCATCTTTTTTCTCATCAAGTTTTACATCTGTTTCACTCAAAATCATATTCATTATATTCTTTTCAACTGTCGGTTCTTGTTGTTTATGTATCACATCCAAAGTATTTAAAGCAATTGTGTCAAATGGATCGCTACATTTATTGTCTACATTACTTATTATCTGTGGTGAATTTTGCTGTTGTTTTTGTTCTTGTTCAATAAACCTTCTTATATTCTCTAAGTTTTCCACTTCAGACTCCTTACTACTGTTTGATGTATTTACTTTATCACTATGATTGTTTTCAAAGATGTCCTCAAAATCATTTTTTATTATTTCCTTATCATCCTCCATGTTCCACGCAAATATAGATGGTATGGCACCTGAAAATTAAATGTGATCTTTTAGGATTTCTAATGTTTAACAGTTAAAAGCATGCTCACAGCAGTAGTATAATAGTTAAATACACATACACAGAGAACAGCAAAATTAAAATAAGAACCGAAAACAAAACAACTAAAGATGAAGATGAAGACATCATAAATACAATGATTATTAGACATTTTAGTACTGTTTTCTATATTGAGTTTACTATTAAAATATTGTAGTTACATAAATCAAATGTAACACATTACAGATCCCTGGCCAGAAGAAGTACAAGCCTTATATAGTTCATGACTAGTGTTGTTACTGAACATTTGCATTGATAATACACAATAACAATATAAATAATAATAAAATTAATGTAAAAGACATGCATTTTGAGGTACAAGCTCTAAATACACAGCTAGGTTCTGAGTAGTCTACAAATATTATAAGTATCATCTGTAAAGTACCTGACTTTAATACATATTTCGATTCCTGATATACTTGAAAATCACTTCTACAAAAGTGTCTTGAACAAACATATGCAGGATTGTCATTGTTAGTAGGTTTTGTGTGTGTTACTTTAACCCAAGCACTGCATAATATTGGGTCTTTAGGAAACTTGTGGTATGTTACGCCGAGGTCTTCGTGTCTCGAAGATGAAGAATAACAATGATCTATGGAACATTTTTTTACAGCCATCCTAATAAGTGAATATGTTTAGTATGTACAAACAAATACTTACCTATACACAAATTTACAATTCTTGTATTATTTTAATGAATAATTTAATAACTAACCTTTAATTTTAAACACGTTCCGAATAATCAATGTTTATTCATACAGCGGTAATACGTATTGCATATGTAATAATTTCAATTATTACTGTTATAAGTAAATCCAGAAAAGGCATAAAAATAAAAAGGGTGCACAATTGTTAGGAGAAGTGAAAAAAAAAGTTACTAATTATATGTTGCACTTGATAAAACTACGAATTTAACGTGAAGAAAATACAAACAAACATTTCGTAATCAATGCTCACAATTGCGCTCTAACCACAGATTAAGAAGTAAGAACTAAGAACTAGTTACTACGTGAGTCGTGATTTAACATCAATGTCACAGATTAAATACTGGGATAGTATTATTTTTTCTATGGACTGTGCTACTAGCTAGCTGTTAGAAGTTACTCTGCAACAACAGAGTGAGTAATTTACTATCCATAATGTGTGATTTTATGAATCCAATGCTTTGTGGATTCACAGGATTACACTGTCTAAAATTTGGCTACTGAATCGATACTGAAAAATAACAATGATTTAGAACCAACGGATTCAAAAAATCTTGTGACACCGTTTATTCAAAAGAAGAATACTATCATACTTAAGTTTTAAGCAATTACATGTTATTACCCTAAAATATAATTCAGTCAGTCAGATCTTATCCTAACTTCTGAATTTTGGTAGGTAGCTCACCGAATGCCATTAAACTTGTTTTAATTCAGCAAATAATGGATTTAGACGACAAAATTCAGTAAAGTGCATATATTATACTACTCTTTGTTGTGAAAGAAATCCCATGGCAAAGTATTGCGCTAATGCACTTAATTAGACAGCGCTGCGTCTACGAGACTTCAATCATTGCATTTTTTTAATTTTTCCATGTCCTTAAAGCTAAGCCTGTATGCATAAGCAAGGTATGCTTATGTAACCTTTAGTTAATGACATTTACAAAATAGGTATGTATGTAAAAATAGATAGAACGTGGTCGCTAGTTGTATATATAATACTATATTAGTAATAATATTACCTAGGTAATTAAATTCATAATGCACAAACAACCAAAAGTCAAACTTTAATCAACTATCAATGTAAATGAACAATAATTTTAAATATCTGTTAATTGAAAAACAAATTAAATATGTGCGATTTTTACAGTCCAAATAACACAAGGTATCTGGAATATGTAATTAAAAAACTTCTTCATGTTCTTTTTATGCAGCAGGTCTCAGCTATTGTGACAGATCCTGCCAATATCCCAGTATCTTAGATTTAAGAATTACTCAGTAATTCAGTCACTACATAATAAAGAATTAAATGTTGTTGATTTTTACTGACAAGTGAGTGACACATGTGCGATTTTTTTTTTGTCTATTGTTGACATTGACTTTCTATATTGTTCAGTATCCGTATCTTATCATAATGGAAATTGAAAATTAGAAAGTTTATACGTTCGTGTTTTTACTACAGTTATAATTGCTGCATTGTAATGTTAAAATAGTAAAGATGGATTTAGCGAAATCTTTATTTAGTTTGCGTGATCACGTCGGGTATGTGGGCCGTGAAGAACATGAACGTAAAATTAGTGCAGCCTTAGCAGATGACGATCCTGAAGATGTTATCGATGCTATCCGTGGTATGAATGTTGCTGACGAACTATTACCAGCTCCCGGAGGTCCGTTCTCAGCGCTTACTCCTAGCATGGTACCGCAGGATATCATGGCCAAACTCGCACAACCAGAATCAGAAGGTCATGGAGGATTGCCCGACTACAGGTTTGATGAATTCGGCTTTTGTGTGGATGAAGAAGATGGACCAGAACAAAGTTCTAACAAACTGCTTGCATCTGCATTTGTGGAGGATGACCAACACCGCCTCCAATGGGAGTTTTATAGTAAGGAGATAAATTTTTCGGAACAAGAAAGTAAAATGGTGAAAACTGAGAAACTGCAAAAGATGGTCAAAGATGGTATACCACATTCCCTTAGACCTCAGGTATGGATGCATCTCTGTGGTGCTAATAGGAAAAGAGCCACTACTGAAATTACATATCATGAAATTGTGAGGGCATCCAGTGATGATGGTTTAGTTACTAGTAAACAAATAGAAAAAGATCTGGTACAAATATTACCTAACAATGTTTGCTTTTCCCATCCAACTAGTACTGGTGTGCCCCGCCTACGTAGAATATTAAGGGCTCTGGCATGGCTATACCCTGATATTGGTTATTGTCAGGGTACAGGAATGATTGCTGCATCCCTTTTACTGCTTATGGAAGAAGAAGAAGCCTTTTGGATTATGTGTACCACAGTGGAAGACCTGTTGCCAGCATCATATTATTCATCAACATTGATTGGTATACAAGCTGATCAAAAGGTTCTTAGGAGCCTTATATCCTCATATCTTCCTGGAATTGACCAGGTATTAAATGCACATGACATTGAACTCTCTCTTATCACTATGCACTGGTTTTTGACACTTTATGCAAATGTTGTACATATGAAAATTTTACTAAGAGTTTGGGATCTCTTCTTTCTTGATGGTTCCATAGTTCTTTTTAAAGTAACATTGGCTATGTTGAAGATAAAAGAGAATAGATTCACAGAAATATCTAACTCAGCTCAAATATTTAATGCATTGTCTGATATCCCTGGGGAAATAGATGATGTGGAATTACTCATAAAAACAATTGATGAAGTGTGTGGTGAAACTTTAAGCCATGCACTAATAGAAACACACCGCAGAAGACATTTAGCTTATCTGATGGCAGATCAAGGAGCTTTAGTGGGGAACCCAAGTGCTGTCCCCAATCTTCCTAAACAACAACTCCAAAGACGCCAAATAAAGAGAAATAAATCAGTCATCCAGACTATTCTATTTGGAGATGACAGTAACAATGAAGATGCAGTATCAAAGAATGTAAAGCAGACAGAAATTCTAGTTGATCTTAGGGAGGCAATCTTGCAAGTTGCTAGACACTTCCTTGCTCTGGAACCACAATTGACATCAGAAGTCCAGCTTACTGCTGACTATACTATGCAAAGCCATGCAACAGACAGAGAAAGGTATGTCAATGTATCACGTAGTAAAAGAAGACGGGCTAAAGCTTTATTGGATTTTGAGAGAAGAGATGGTGATGAATTAGGTTTCAGAAAGAATGATGTTATAGAAGTCATTAGTTCTAGGGATGAACACTGTTGGATTGGAGAGCTAAATGGCCTAAGAGGATGGTTTCCTGCAAGATTTGTAAAACTCTTGGATGAGAAAGGTGTGAAGTACAGCCGTGCCGGAGACGACTCAGTAACTGAAAAAGCAGCTCATTTAGTAAGAGGTGTCTTAGCTCCAGCTTTTAAAAGAGTTTTATTACATGGTATAAAAAGACCAAGCTTTTTAGATGGTCCTTGCCACCCTTGGTTATTCATAGAAGAGGCATCATCAAGAGAAGTTGAAAAAGATTTTAATTCTGTCTATAGCCGCCTAGTTTTATGTAAAACTTATAGATTAGATGAGGATGGTAAAGTTTTAACTCCAGAAGAATTACTATATAGGTGTGTCCAAGCCATTAATTTATCCCATGACAATGCACATGCACAAATGGATGTGAAATTGCGTACATTAATTTGTATGGGGTTAAATGAAGAAGCTTTGCATTTATGGCTTGAAGTTTTATGCTCGTGTGTGGATGTAGTACAGAAATGGTATCACCCATGGTCATTCATCAACTCACCTGGATGGGTGCAGATTAAATGTGAACTTAGAATTTTATCTCAATTTGGTTTCAATTTAAACCCAGAATGGGAATTGCCTTTAAAGAAAGATACACAAAATCAACCTTTAAAAGAAGGTGTGAGAGATATGCTTGTTAAACATCATTTATTTTCATGGGACTTGTAGCTCCACAATATTTTATCCTCATTATTTAGTGACTTTTTCAATGATCTCATATAAATTATTTATAAGTCATAACTTTATTAAATTTATCTTTCGCTTGTTTTAAAATTTTATTCATACATAAATATCAATGTATTTGTATAGTGTTGCTGTAAATACCAAGGAATTATGAAGAAGATAGAAATAATATAAAAATTATATTTTTGAGTGTTGTAAGATGTTGTGTGCACTTTCTGTAATAGATTATGAATAAGAAATATTATGTAATAAACTGATCTTACCTATTTTGTTTCATTGTTAATTTAATATCAACTTGAGAGTCAAGCTATGGCACAAATTTGACCCACCACACCCCCACTAAAGCATGAAATAGTGGAGGCCCATTTCCTTTACCTCACCCTTCCTGTAGGTTACGTAAAGGGGAATCCCTTTACGTTAGATTATAGGAGGGGAGACCAAGATGTTAAATGTGTATTTACTCAAGCGTCTCGAAAATCTATTAGAATTCGCAGGTTAGACGATAGCAAAAAAAAGTTATATCATGATATCAATGTTGGGGGTGGAGAAACGTTTCTTGATTTTTTTTTTCAATTCTAAAAAATAAACAGGGACATAGAAATACTGAAGCGCGTAGTTTTTGTTATTTTCAATGCTCTAGTGTATCTCAGAAATTGAAGTAACTATAATATTACGATTTAGATGGTAATTTTGTAACTGTGAAGAATGAGTAAAAATTTAAAAAATATGACTCGAGCACGTCAGTTAAAGGTGTTAATTACAATTATAGAAGACCAATTTTTCCTAATCTGACGATTTGAGCGTAACCTTAGAGAATTATTTATGTTTATTAATTTATTAACTGCCAAAGAGAGTATAATAAAACGGGTAACTGCTCAGACTTTTTAGAGGTCCTTAACAGTTCGATCTCGTAGGGAAACTCCAAGCATAGCCCTTTCCATAGCACGATGAGCACGTTAATAATCTGATGCGCTCGAGTAAATCTCAAAATCTCCTCTTGGGCTCCCCTACTATTATTACGCTTAAGGTATTATTACCTTATCTATACTGCTCATTAACTCATGGATGTTCATGTAATGGCTTGCTCATAGGTAAAAAATAATGAATAATTAAGAGTAACATAATTGTTTTTATGATCGAATTATCAATAGTAATTAATTAATCTAAGCAATGATAATAAAGATATTTAGTAGGGAGCCCACTTGAGGGTAATCATTTGTCTATGCTTTATTTTGACGTTGACAGTTGACAATTTGACATTTGATGTGACAATCGATCTCGACTTCTCTTCAAATTTGGAAGTCAAACGTGCTTGTCCTCTTCGAGCTAAGGCCTACAGGCGACTTGCACTTTTATATTAAACAATGGCATCAAAGGCTGAATTAGCTTGTGTATACTCTTCCCTCATCCTGGTTGACGATGATGTCGCCGTAACTGTAAGTAATAAGTGGATAGAAAAAACCACAGTAATTTGTATTTTAAGGTTAGCTATACCTCCCAAACATACTGTTCAGCAATAATCCGTTTTCATCTATTAGCCCAAACACTATTAATATCGTATATTGGTGAGGGTTAAATCTTGAGTGCTTAAATTTAACCATTAAAGTAATATTTAAATGTTAAGTGTACACGTGACGTTACAAAATGTAAATAATATTGTTATGTTTTAGGGTGAGAAGATTTCGACCATCTTGAAGGCTGCGGGTGTCGATGTGGAGCCTTACTGGCCTGGTCTTTTCGCTAAGGCCCTCGAAGGCGTAAACGTACGTGATTTGATCACAAACATCGGATCTGGCGTAGGATCTGCGCCAGCTGCCGGTGGCGCGCCTGCTGCCGCTTCTGCCGCGGCGCCCGCTGCTGAAGCCGCCAAGGAAGAAAAGAAGGAAGAAGAACCCGAAGAATCTGACGATGACATGGGCTTCGGTATGTTTCATCCAATCTTCCCTTTAATATAGTTTATATTATTACTATAATATTTTTGTATATATATTATAACTATATTATTTAACTTAACTAAGCTGGACAAAAAGATATGACTTTATATAAAATTTATAATTATGTTCTCATTTCTATTTGAACCATGGATTAGCACTTTAAGAATAAGTTAACAAATTTATTTTGAAGATTAATTAAAAATTAGTCTATACCACAATAATAAGCATTCTATGAGGATCAATACTATATTGTGAGCACTTACACTACTTAAATTCACAAAAATGGAAATATCAATGGACTTTTGAAACAATAAACAAAGCATGTTTTACTGTGATGTTTGCATGTATTAGCTTCGGAAAATCATGACCGATAACATTTATACCTGAGTTTATAATTTTCATATGTTAGTTATTTGTATAATTATAATTAAAAACTAAATGTATGTATTTTTCTTTGTTTCAGGTCTGTTTGACTAAAAAGCTTTATTTTCAAAGCTTTTATTCCATAAAGCTTCACGAAGCTTAGGCATAAGAAAAATAATTATATAAAATGTAAAAAAATTGAACTATTTGTTTTATTTTCTCAACCCATTTATCCATGTAATTTAATATTTCAATTAAATAATTATTGAAGAATACTTTTCAAAAGCATTGCCATTCTTTTTGAAATATTATTTATAAAATAATTATTATTTAACTAAAACACTCAAAAACGAAAAATAAATTGTTATAACTACTAGTCATACCCACTCATCTATTTTAAGATATCAGTAAAAAGTTATTTTAAATTACAAACAGACACTAAAATTTTATTAATTGGTATTAGCTTTTTGTAATAGTCCTATCAGTATCACAGTTTAATAATTGTAAGGCAAGCTTTTAGTATATGAACATATTAAGCTCTTAAAAAATAAAACAATATTTTCACTATATATTTCTATTTATTACATCTATATTTTTAAAATCTAATTTAACCCCACATGGCTCTCTGAACACCAGATAATTTGTTGTAGTCAGCGAGGTGTCTCCACACAATACGACTCAATCTCCATTCTTTTACAACTCCTCGGGGTCTGAAATAAAAGAAAATTAACAACAATATAATATTTTGTTCATAGAACAGTTCACATGCAATTTTTAATAAAGTGATAAATTTTTCATTCAAAACATTAAAAACAAAATTACCATAGGGAAAGGTTGTGATATTGGCACATTTATTTTACATACATGTGCCTAAAACGATAATCTACAACAATCACCAATGGTACATTTACACAATGGTGTTTGCCATTCCACATGTTACACCAAAACATATTATACAAACGCATGTGCTACCACCACCCTTGAACATTTGGAGAGGTGTCATATCGATTGCAGGCCATACACCTCTTAAAATGGATTGCCGACTGCAAATTGAAAACGGATTAGGTAAGGATTGACGAGAGGAAGAAAGGAAAGGTCCGGTAAGGATAAGTATATGGGCCTCCGTCTCCATCCTCATACATAATGTGTAAGTATGTGTCCGAAACAGCGAATCTCAATGAAAAGCGAGTGTCGTGCACATAATAGACCTATTCATTATTCGCCTCACTATTCGCACAAATGTGTAAATGCACGATTAACAATGTCAATATTAATATTAATGTTCATAATTCCAACTGACCTCGAGGTGACAGCGCATCTGTTGTTGATCCTTAGAGGGGAAGCATTCAATTCAAACTTATTTATTTCTTTATCTGCTATTTCCCTTACTTCTACTGGTAAAATGGTATTTTTTCTCAATGCATTAACTCTTGTCCTTTCTAAAAAGTGTTCGGCACATAAACGACGCCGTTTAACATCGCGAATCATCCATCGATTCGCCCATTTATTCCTAAGTTGTTGAAACTAGAAGAATTTTATGATTATGAAAAAACAGTAGAGTGAAATAAAAGTTATCTCTATTTTTAAATGAGTATACTAACCCCAAAGCCTGGAACATCTTGTGTCTTCCATATATATTTGCCAAAATTTGCAACGCTGCTAAAATTCATATTTTACTCAATAACCTATAAAATAATATTAAGTAATAATATTTACGACGATTAACGAAATACGAATTACGACCTTTAAATTTTGTTGATTTAATGAGTTGACTTTGACATGAAGAGTGAAGCACAGATTAAGAACTAGTTACTACAATGAAGAATTCCACTCCTTTATTAATCTGTGGTGAAGTAACAGAGAAAGCTAATTTATAAAAAAATGCGTACAGATAGTGAAATATAATCCATATTTCGCCGTCTGTCTGTTCTTATAACACAACATAATATATAGTTTATAACACTTAACTTTACCTCTACAAAAAAAGAAATATATTCTTAACATATATTAATCTGTGTGTTACGCAGTCTTTGAAATAATATTTTATTGCAATTAGGATTTTCTGTGTTCTTGTGTTTATACTAGATACAATAGAATTATAAATAATAAAAAGGTACACAAAGAGTAAAAAAATGAAAGAAAGTGTATTACTACGGGAGGTAGATAGGGCACTAGCTAGCACAAATTGTTATATATAGCATGCTAAAATGTCATGTTTTTGTTTGTACTTTAGTAAAGCCTTCTTTTAATAAAATGTATATTTTGAACACCTATATTATGCCTATATTTTTCCATTATCAGTAAAGAAATGCTCTGTGCCACCGAATGGAAAAAAACATATGTCAATGTCAAGCGTCAAATATGATACGATAAATAATTTGAATTTTGAAACTTACAAGTTTGTTTACTAATTAAAATTGAAAATCCTGTAGTATTTAGTAGCGGAAAACTTATTTCAAAGTGAATTTTTATTAATTAAAAAAAATGAGCTTAAAGCGAATTTCTCAAAACAAAAATGTTTCTACTCTAAGTCAAAATAAGAAGCGCAAAGGTAATAAAAGTTACTTAGAAATAATTTTAGAGGAGAGCGGTTTAATTTTGATATCGCCTCCAGAAAAGTGTATTGCTTCGCAGGAAACTGTACATATCATACGTAACGTAAAGAAGAATCTACAAAAACACATAAATTTCCCATGTAATGTATCAGAATTTTTTACCGACTTACAGAAAGCTTGTGACGATTTAAACATATTCAAGCATTATTTATATCCTAACATTATCAGAACTTCTTCGGATGGCGGTGAACTTGTAATCAATGATAGTGTTATTAAAATTCTCTTGAATATTCCCATTTTACAAGTTAAACTAATAAATTACATCTTTGAGAAGGCAATTGATTTAGCTGCAGACTCTAAATGTGGACCATGGATCCAAATGATATTGAAAAGTTTCTCTACTTTAGATAACTTAACAGATAGTGAGAAAGTATCCACACATCTTATTAATTTGCTAGACATTGCATCAGAAAAGATGGTTCGACTTGAAATTATAACTGCCATACCGGACATAATTGGGGATCAGGAACACGACAATATTGCTACAGAAATGAGCAGAATTTTATCAGAAGACCATGATCTTATTCCAGCAATATTAGACTGTTTATCATACCTGTGTTTATCTGATCATCAATATGAACAACTGCAAAAGAAAACACTAAGTATTTTAACAGGCTTATCAAAGTGCAATTATTTTGCCAATTTTGTTAAATTTTTACTTCTACCTGGCCGTATGACAGAGAGCCAATATATAGAAGTTACTTTTAATTTAAGAAATGCATTAGGTTGGTCCACATCTATTGCAAAGCCTCAAGATGTTGCATCCAGCCAAGTACTTACAGCCACTGCAATAAGAAATAGCATTGTTTCATCAAAAGCTATAGCAAATGCATGGATGAAAGTTGTATCGAATTGTAAAGAAAGTAATGATCACAAGCCTATTGATTTTATAATCTTGTTGATTTTGTATTCCACTTCAGAAGAAAGACAAAAGCAAGTGGAATTGCTGCTGAACAAGCAAATTAAATTGGACATTCTAAAGGATGACTTGATAGATGATACATTTGATAAGTTTAAGCCAATATTGGAAGCTAATTTAAGATATCTCATAAACCTTTCAAATTGTCTTTTAAAAACCAAATCAAACCCAGTGATACAGACTTTTGCAACACATATTTACACTTTAATGTTTTCAAAACTGGAAGAATGTAGACAGACAATAGTTGCGGAACTTCTTCAATTGGGTTTGGATTGTAAGCAAAGTATGATGAACATTTTGTTAATCCTAAATAATGTTGCATTAAAAGATGTAACTATATTAAAACCACAATGCATACAAATGTTGACTCTATTGGATAGAATGGATGACATGAGCATACCAGAAATAAGGGCTACAATGAACCTGCTCTGCTGTCTTGCATATACTTGTGAAAATTCTGTGATTAGAGACGACATTCATATGATTATAAGAAAGGAATTGGGCAATTCAAATCCTACAATAAAAATGCAAGGTATTATTTCTGGAATATATGCTGTTAAATACTTAATGGCAACTCAAAGTGATGATGAGCAAAGCTTAGAATTACCAGATGACGTCAGCTATAGTTCTGTACACCACTTAGCTGATGGCAACCTGAGGGAAGCAGCTCAAATTATAGAACTCATAAGTAGAAGTACAAGGCCATTCCCTGAAATGATTGTGTTCTTTTATGATGAACTCTGCAAGGTGGTTCAACCAGCTAATGATATAAATAGAAATTTCTTAGCATGGCTAACTGATGCTGTGACAAATGATTTACAACAGAATTTCATAGTGGACAATCTAGAAAATGATAGAATTGGTGAATTTAAACTGACTATGCAACATTGCCTTAATTCTGATAGTGAAATAGAAGAGACAATTGCTATAAATATTGGTGGACTATTATTACAACAAAGAGATGATGTGAATATTTGTATTTTGCCACCATTATTTCAACTTGTTCAAACATTACATTTCCGACAGCATGAAGGCAATCTATCAAGTATTGATGCATTACTTGGTTGTCCAATTATAATGCCTCTATTTGACATAGATTTGTTGGATGATATGGAGAGTCAGAATATTCAAATTCATCTTGATTGTTTGTTTTATTGTGTTAATTGGATAAGAGAGCTTATCAATGCTTTTGCACCTCAAAATGATCCTGCACTGAAACCTAAAATATTTATAAGAATAACACAAGTTCAACAGTTAGAAGATTTGATTGGGAAAATTCTTATTACAACTAAAATTACATATAATTTTCCTAGTAATTCATTCAGTCTAAATGATAGAGAACAAGGAGAAAAAAGATTAATCAAAAGCAACAAAAATAATAAGACAAAATCGCAAAAAACAGTTAATCAAGATGAAACTGTTCTCCCTGAAACTGGAAGAACACAAGTAAGCCAAAACAATAAGCCTTTAAAAAATAACATTGATTTAATAAATAACATAAGTTTCCGACCACTTAGTCTTAACATAATCAATGTAGTCAAAAATGATTTGACTGAAGATGACGATATTAAGGAGGATGATACGGAAATAACGATTTATATCCTAAAATATATTTTAAAAAACGTTTGCATCAATATTGAACCCGTTTTGATTTCAAAAATAAAGCAGCAAACCTTTTTATCAAAACGTAATAACAGTGATGTATATAATAAGGCTAAAGCGGAAGACTATGCAAAGAGTATTAGTACGATTTTGCCAAATATCGTAAATCATTTAAAATATATTGTATCTTATTTAGATACTCATACCACCACAGAACCTCAAAATGATAGTGGATTTATGTACACTTCAAAGTTAATAGACTTTGTTGTTTCCTTGGAATACATATTTAATATGTGTACGATATACTTTAAATGGATAGGATTTAAAAATAGCAATATTCCTTTATTGAAAACATCGTTACGAACTTTTGTTGATGTGGGACATGAAAATACAGTATCTCTAAAAGATTTATTATTACAGGTTACAAAGTTTTTACAGAAACATGAGAAATACTGTCTGCAGCTTTCCACCGCTGTTTCGTTAATAGAATTTCTTAAAGCCCTGCAAGAATATTCCAGTAATTATACTATTTTACAGATTTTAAGAGACACTGCGGAAAACTTCTTTTCTAAAGAATGGAAAACTCCCGATGGAATATTAGAAAGAGGTTTATTATTTAATCAAAGTATTGACAGTCTAGCAAAAGTATTTTTAATTAATAATGAATTGTTAGAACTTAAAAAAATAACAATTACTCTAACAAGAGATATAGAGCACTTAAAGAGCCGCAATAGCATGTTACCTTGTTACAAAAGTATTAATAAAGCAAACTTTCCTATTCTTTATAGAAACTTGGGTACTGCTTTAAATAAATTAACCAAAGATCGTTTAAATGATGGCCTCACGAATTCGGAACATTTAGGATTATGGAAAGATGTAACATTTATTCTTAAGTGTATGGCGGATATAGCAAAAACTTTAGAAAATAGAAATAATTTGTCAGCTTTTTTTAAGAAATCTTTGCCTGTGATAAAATTATTCTTATCGCATGGGATACCTATACTAGAAATACAATTTAAGAATGAGACACAAGAAGTACTAGAAATATTAAAAACTCTACAACAATCGACAAGATTTCTACAGTCACTATGTTGTCACTCTCGGTTAAAGAAAGATTCCGTATTAATGGGCAAAGTTCCTTACGTGAGGCAAATGCTCGAAACGTTAATATATAAAGTTAAAGCGGCACTAGCCGCGAATAATTGTTCTGAAGCTTTCTGGATGGGAAATCTTAAGAACAAGAACATTCATGGTGAAGTTATAGCAACTCAACAAAGCGTTGAAGCAGAAGAGTCTGCCGAAGACTGCGATGAACAATTACCTGAAGATGAAGATAGCGATGATACAGATGATGAAATGCTTAATCCAGATTCTAAAAGTTTAAGCGATATTGTATAGTGATAATAAATTAATTAAAACAGCTTTATTTATTTTTTGTTTTATAGAATCCAAAATTAGAAGGTTTTAAAGAATAGAAAATAATCGCTCACGAAGCGGGATTCGAACCCGCGTCGTCTGCCTTACTGGCAACGCCTAACCTCTCGGTCATCCGTAACCCGCTTTCTGCATAGATTTGCATGGTCGTTCTTATAGCGAATCTTGCAAAATCTAGCACTAGGTATCCAAATATTTGGTATGGGACTAATGTGTAATGTAATAGGCTAAGGCGGCCAACTTGCTGAAAATTGTTTCCAAAAATGTGGGACACACCCGACGTTTTGAGGGACTATTTTTCTTTTGACACTGATCTGCACGGAAATTCTCCTATAAATAAAAATATGATAATGCGTTAAACTTGCAGCAATTTAATAGTTAGTAATTTGATATGTTATGTACACACACATAAACCTTATAATTTAGTAAATATATTCATATAAATATATTATTCATATATTCCTATATTATTCATATATACCTTGAACCACTCGTATCTATTAAAAAAAGTAGTGATATGAAGTCGCTATCATGCTGAACATAGGTAATTTGCTTTCTATTTTTTGGTTCTATCACATCTATTCATTCATATATATTTTTTATATTCATAAATTAAGCTGACGGAAGATAAAAAGAGTAGTATAGCAGTAGTAGAATACTGAAAGATTTCATCAGGTTTTTTTTTTTTTTATTTCA
>NC_052112.1:8255299-8308496 GCF_012273895.1 Zerene cesonia | reverse complement strand
ACTTTAGTATTGGCATTTAGGAGTGTATACAAGTGTATATAAACATCTTACATGCCAGAGTGAATGTACTTCAATATGAATTAGTAATATGATGATTCACTAGTTTTTCTTAAATAGCTAAATAAACGAAAAAGTTGTATTTTACGTTTTCTCTTCCTCTGATTGATAACAGGAATTCTGTGTATTTATTAATACTAATTCTGCTAGGAGAAAATTTTAAAAACGAAAATGGTTTCAACTTCAAAGCCTATTTGCCTATTTTTTATTTAATGAGTACTATACCTGCCCGAGTATATAAATTTAATATGATAGAGTCCACTATTGTTAGTTTCACAATAGTGACTGAGTTTCAATAAAGGTTAATTAGTAATTGAACTACATTACCTATGAGAAGCAAAGTCAACCATATATACATACTTTTTGTTTCATTCTACAATTTCCTACAGAAGCATAGATCAGGGATCAGATTTGGGAGAGACCATTTATTGAAAGGGAGCCTTTAGTACAAAGTTCAAGCAAATTTGCAAGATATATAAGACAGAAAATGAAGGCAGCTTGATGATTATGGCCATAGTTATGACAATGACATATGAAGGTTTAAGGAAAAAAAAATTCTCAACCTATAGTTTTCTAATAATATTATTATTATTGTGAGGAAAATTATGTTTATTATACATATGAAAATATTCTTTACATACATTCCTATTATGCTTCTCTATTTTATTTTTATACCCATTAAATTGTTTCAAAAATTTTGTCATACCTGTAAATGTAATGTAGTTAAGATCTCTATAGTCCATCGCTCCATAATGGATCAGAACTTGTGAGCTGACTCCAGATAGAAAACGGCCTGTTAGTGCTGCAATTCTAGTGTAGGATGATACCCTTGAATATTTTGCAGAGTCAACCTAAAAACAGTCATTTATATCATATTAGATGTATGTAAATAAAAATAATAAGTGTAATTTAAATAAATTATTATTAAATAAAGTACTTTTTTTTATCCCATTTTGTTTTTTTACTGCCTAGTCACAGGAATGGAATAAGCCAGTCTTTAAAGATACACCATACTTACTGATACTTTCATAGTAAACCTGTATGTGTAATAAGAAGACAAACAGCATTTATGTTTGTTGCTGAATATTATGTTGTAAATATAATAATTATAATATAAAAATCTTTAATGACATAATAATGTTACAGTTATTAATTTTATCAATCCTTAGGCTCAAACTAGTACATAGTAAATCACTGGAGCTTTAATAACATTTAATTTTCAATACCTTTAAAATAGGCATACTTACTTTTGCATAGATGTATGTGAGGTAAGCAACTTCTGTAGCCATGTATATCCCATATAAGAATTGGGATACTTGTAACCATTCTAAACTCGAAGTCCATAGCAATACTGCATACACTGAGATCCCACTTAACCCTTAAAAGAATAATACTTTAATGAGTTTAATTTAGTATACCATAAATGATTATGTGCAATTGAATTGGTGTCTTGTACAGAAATCAATTTTAAAGAAATTTAATTCATCATGCAACTATAATTAAGTAAATAACTCTATGTGATAAAACAACATTTAATTAATAGCTTAAGGTCGCAATTAATTAATGTTTAATAGAAGTTAAAGTCATTATCATTTAAGAACTGTTATCACTCACCTGATAGTATGATTACTGGTTTGAATCGTAAGAAATCTGTGACTAGGAACACGACAACTAATAGCGCCAAATAAGAATAAGTACCCACAGGATAAACATCTCGGTTTAACTGTGATTCAGTTATATTTCTCCATTCGCCTAGTAAAAATTCTGTTACAAAAGGTTCCGACGGCCGGATCTCTCGTAAAGTACCAAACAAACATAAAATAAGGGTTATCTTGATCCAAGTAAGCATGTTGTTCGTCTTTTAAGATCTTGCAAGAACTGAATGGAAATGGTTCCGAGATTTGATAAGCGTTTATGAATGCCGGTCTGTTCCTGCAATAACGATCATCCAACGGAGTATCTTTGTATACTTTGTGCACACATGATAATAATTTCGTCTTCACAACCAGTAATACTTTTATAATTTTTATAAGTTACTTGGTGCATTTTTGGTCGCAGAAACTTACGTAAGTTGCTAAGTGTGCAAATATCAATTAAAACCAATTGTTAGCGTTCAGCAATTAGGAGCGTTTGGAGATCTTTGATTTGTATTATCGTCTGATAAACAATTGTCTTAACGGACAAAATGTACATAATAATTAATCATTTTGATTTATTTGAATTTATATCTTAGGCGCCAAATAACCTCCAAGTGATTTTGAACAAAATTATCAATCATAATCACTAGCATGTTAAATTGTCAAAATTCAAATGTCAATGTCACTTGTCGGTGAAATTATAATCTTTTATATGATTTGTGGTAGATCGATAAGTACATGGTACCTACTATGTACTTACTGGCCTACCTAGAGTAAAATAATCACTGCATAGTATAAAGCAAGTCGCTTCCAACGTCTATTTGTATTATACTTAGACCTAAAAACTACACAACGGATTTTGATGGAGGTTTTATTTTTATAGATAGTGTGATTCAAGAGGAAGGTGTATATAATATATAATAACATGTGCAAAGCCGCGGGTGGTAAGCTAGTTCAATAAATAATACATTCTGTACACATACGAAAAGTCTGCATCTGACAGTCACTATGCTTATACAGATAAAAATAAAAAAATATCATAAGCACACTTACATAAACAAACATTAACAAAATTTTTTCATGAGTGTTAAAAAAACTATTCAATTTATGAGGCCCATTTTGTATCAAAACAGGTTACTAATTACTCATTTTTTGTTGAATGGTAATTATGTTTTTGCACAATGATCTCAATGTGTCTATGATACACAAAATATTTGGCTTAAAGGTCTCGTAACCAAGCCAAAAAAAAAAATCACAGAATATGCCCTATCACTGTCAATCTACAATAATGAGCACCGATCAGTGTCAACTGACATTATGCCTGCTGTCAAGTGTGTGATACGCGATAAACTGGAACTTATCAATTATCAAAATTCATAAACCCATATGATAAGGATTTAGTTTTCAGAATAAATAATGTTTTTGGTGGGATAAAGTGTACAGAAATAAATGTTTACGTGTTCATTCTGTGATAAAACTTTTAAATATGGGAGTGAAAAGAAAAGACATGAAAAAAGTCATATACCAGAGTTTGAATGTCCAGAATGTTTAAAAAAATTTAGTTTTGTGTAAGTTGAAAACTATGATTAATTGATTAATTATTACATAAGCGGGTCTGTAAAACTCTTACTTGATTCTGTCTAGTTCAGCATTAAGGCGACATCAGAAACAACATGAAAGAAAAGAGCGTGTGAATTGCCCGGAATGTGGTAGAAGTTTCCGAGATGATACTTTACTCAAACGCCATATCAAATACGCCCACAAAGGTAAAAATCAGTTAAATCATTATTTATTACTGATATGTGGAATGTGTTTTGAACTGAATATGAACTATGACCGAACATTTTTTTATGTTAGAGAGGGCAACCAAACTGTTGGTTCTCAGTAATAAGCCAAATTTTGGTTGAATGCCGAAGTTCTGTTGAAGTTGCCAAAGTTTGCTTTAATTAAACCGAAAGCAAAATCAAGTTTGGCCCATCCATTAAATTTATATATCACTGTATTTGATTTTGGTTATAAACATTTTGTTAATCCTTAGGTTATTTAATAAGTTCTTAATGTTTACCAAGAGTACCATCACATAAAAGCTCCAATATTTCATTGGTTCAAAAATTTATTTGAGCATGTAAAATTTCATTTCTAATATCATCAATGTATTCCAGTAAATACAGCTTTGAATATCTGACTTTTAAAACTCACTTAGAATTTTTCAAAAAGAAAATTTCTTAAATTTTATGTCAGTTCTATCCAACAAAGCTAAGTAAGGATAATCATAATTTATTAACAAATGTTTATTTGAAGAAATTTATCATGTTGCAGAAGTGCATATATGCACAAAGTGTCAAACAAAGTTTAACAGCCTCCAAGCATTACAGTCACATGAGAAAACACACAGACCTAAGTCAGAAAGGAGATATAAGTGTAGTTACAATGGTTGTATGAAAACATTTAACTTTGCACATCATTTGAGAAATCATGAACTAACACATTCTGGAGAGAAACAACACCACTGTAATTTATGTGGAAAGGGTGAGTTAAGTTTATATTTGTTAATTGTTAGATTATATTAGCTCTTGTTAAACAAATCTTTAGTATGAATGTTTGTTCAGAGATATCATTGTGCATAAATATATTTAGAGAAATGTGCATCATAGACAATTGTGAAAATGCTAGATGATATTCTATTATTTTTGGAGGGGAACTTATAATTTATTTCAGTTCATCATTTTCTTTATATGGCACTCCTCATGGGCATAATCAGATTTAAATTTTAGGGGATCTCATGGTGGTAAAACAAGTACATAAAATAGCCCATAGGTTTTTAAGAAAAATTTTATTTCTTAAATTTCCATATACATTGTTGTAATTTTTGATATTTTAACACTATGTTTTGAATTTTTGAATTATTTCTTTGTATTTAAAACAAATCCAATGGGCTGTCATGTGCTTGATAAGAGTTAGATTAGATGAATCAGCTTGTTCAAGTATTGCAAAGTAAAACATATATTCAATTTAATTTGTCACGGATATTCTCTTAATTCTCTTGGGTATGGGTAAAATTCTATTTCAAATAAATATTTTTTCAAATTTACTATTATTTCGAATAAATATTTATTTATTTGAAATAATGACTAAGACAAATTTTCCAATGAGTGGATAGCTGTGTGATTTTACAAAAAAAATTGTATGGGATCAATTCAGTGTCATTTTGTAACATCATAGATCTAAATTCAAATAAAATAGTAATTGAAATTTAGTAATAATTCAATAGTATTGTAAATAAGACTTAATTCTTAAGTATCTCTTTACATATTTTATATAAATAAATGATTACCACTACTTTTAAACAGGATTTATCCAACTTCATCATTTGAAAACTCACTTAAGGAGTCATCAGCCTAATTCTTGGTTGAAATGCATCCCAGACTGCGGCAAAGTATTTACAAATGAATATGCTTTAAAAAGGCATATTGCTACACACAGTGAGTTTCTTGGTTTTATTCATTTCCTAATGTACTAAATAATTAGCAGATCTAAGTAATTTTGTATTGCTGTACTTTATAAAGAAATAGTTTTTTAAACAAAACAAATTATGCAGTAATGTATGTTGAAATAGTTTCTGAATTTAAGATTTCCTTCGTAGTTTAAAATTTTAGTGATGGCAATTTCTTATGAAAAACAGTATGAAAAATGTATTTCTTTATGTTCACAGAACACAAAGAAATAGACACTCAATGTAATACAATAACTACAAATGCTTGCTTAGATTTAAAGCAGGAGATAATTGAAGGTAATTCATTAATTTATTTATTTTTTCCATAATATTTCACTATCAATTATAATTTTTACGTTTTGCATTTTGCATAATTGCATTTTTACGACATTGTTTTTTTTTTATAGAAAGGCTATATATGTGAAAACGATTAAATATTTTTTCTTGCTTTTTTTTGCAGCTGAACGAATTCAAAAATCAGATATAAATAAAGTGTTTACAAAAGAGGTAGAAGACTGGTTTGATAAGTATCAATTTAGTGAAGAGTTAAATGGAAAGGAAAATAATGTAATAGAACAAAACAATGATGTACAACATATACTTCTTCCTAGTAATAATATAGATAATGATAAAATTATATTTAATGTAGATAAAAGAACTACAAAGTTATTTGAAAAGAAAAATTATGAGAGTAATTGTAGTAGTTGTGCCTGTGATAAATTAATTAAGAGTAATCAAAAAAATAACATGCCAGCACTAAAATACAATAGTGATGGAACAATAAAAATAAAAGAATTTATAGATGAAGACATTTTAATAGAAAACAAAAGAAATGATATAGTAGAAGAAAAAGAAGAGCATAAAAGTGAATCTAGTAATCATTTAATTCCATACAATAGTTGCAAAGCTATTCTTGGTAAATGTATTGTTTCTGGTAGTGGAACTATCAGCGAGGAATGCCTATGTGCGAAAATGGCCATTGATGATCATAACCCAATGATTTCTCAAGAGATTGATGAATTAACCCCACATCCAGCTAAATCTATGGCATAAAGTGGGTAAAAAACCTACAATGATGAAAAAAGACATAAATTTGCATTCTGCTTTCCTTTATATATTTTTACGAAGGAATAGTGAAGAAAATAATAGATGAAGATTAAAATAAGTTTACAAGATAAGGAAGGTTGGGGTGTACAACTATAAATGAAATAAATTTCCATATTATTAACTTTATATTTATTTACAACATATTTCTTTACAGTTTCAACCATATTATACAAAATATATCTCAGTTAACAAGAACTACTATAATTATTATTATTTTACAATCAGACCTCACTTCCATAATAAATCACTATGTTAAATTAAAATATACTTTATGTACGAATGGAATGTAGCTACAGGTATGCGGAAGTTATCACATCACAATATTCCATGGCAAAGGAGCTTTTAACACAATAGTGTATGTTTTTGATGCCACAGTAAAACTTAAATATAAGTAGTGCCCATAGAAGGAATATGATATATCAATACAATATAATTATCTATGGTAACAAATCAAACAATTTCAGGTATTTACGTCATTGTATATGTTTTAATCAATATCGGTAAATATATAATCATGATTGATGTATTTTAGTCAAAGGTGCATCTTAACTTGAAACAATAAATAATCTACAATAGACACGTTGGTGATGACTCCCTAATTTGACTAGTCTAACGAAAAATATATTTATTTTAAGTACTTAATACTTATCAGTAATATTGTTATATAGCAGGTATACAAAAATATTTGGAACTTAAAAATCTATATCCATATAAGATTTTTGTTTTAACTTGAATTAACTGCAGACACTGATTACGCGTTTGATCGACAGAAATCACAGGAAATAGAATACAATGTACAACCTTATGTATGATAATAATTACATCTAAGTTCCTCTATGGACTACGCTTCATTATTTATTACAGAATCGTCATTTGATACATCTAATGTTCTTCTATCACTTTTTTTGGGGGAGTCACTGATTGAATTGAGCTCTTCACTGTCACTTTTGTAATTTTTTTTAATAGATTCTTTATCATCAATTGGCACTACACTTAGATATTCTGTCGGCGCTACGTTATTTAATCCATCTTCAGTTAACGCGGGCTTTATTGTTTTTGTCAGATCTATGTCGTCTGTGTCTAGTAGAAATGTTGAAATGGGCAAAACTTCATAAGAATCGTTTCTTGTTGTTGATTCTACGTTGGTAGCAGGAGTTGTTACTTGTATTTTAGCTGTCGTAGAATCATCATGATTGCTTGGGTTAAGAAGTAAATCGTTGAATAACATATCGTCCTCTGTTGTTACAGGTACATCTCTTTCTGAAGTTTGTTCAAGTGGCAACATACTTGTTGGTGTGGTTTCAGATATTGTAGGAGCATTGGTAATGATTTCCTGCGTTTTGTCTACTTTACCATCAACTTGGATTGAACTATGCTCATCTCCGTTTTCGTTTTGTGTTTCATTTAAGGTGCTAGGTTCAAGATCATGACCCTCTTGAAGTTTTTTGACAAGAACTTTATTATTTTCAACTTCAGGAAGGAAAGGATTCATTTCAGTTTCATGGTCTTCGTATTCCGTTGAGTGAGAATTAATTGCCTTGGCTGATGTAGATGTTTGGTTATTATTTTGACTAGATACTTCGTATATTGTTACACTAAGATTGTTTACTTGTGAAGAGTTTTCAACATTTTGATTGGATGTTGGTGATGGAGTCATTGCCAAGTATTCATTGTTAGGACTATTTGTATAAGTAATTGGTTCATTGTTTGGTATTTCTTTTATTATTATACCTTTTTTTGTTTCATTATTTTTTTCTTCCATCCCAGACTCCGTGTTAGCAGACATCATAGGCGATCCCGTATCATTCGACGACATGTACATTGGGGTTGCAGGTGAAGATACGTCGCTTAAGTCTTTTCCAGCGGTTTTGTAAATGTATTCACCAATGGTTGTTGTTTCAAAAGGTACTGAATTAGTTTTTAGTAAGCCGTTTTCTGTAACAATTTCAGTTATATTTTGCGTTGGATCAAATTTTCTTTCTAAGTTCACCCTTTTCACACGTGGATCTTCATTGTCATAATCATGTAAAATGCCGTATAAAGGTTCATCTCGATCAGACATTTTACTGTTATTGCTTTCCATGTTATTTAAATAATCTGGTTCAAAATCATCTTTATTAAGTTCTTTAGTTATAACTTCATCAACTTTAGTCATAGTTGTTTCTGTAGTTTCACGATTCTCCGTTTTTTTCATAATATCTTCATAATTTACTTCCGTTACTGGCTCCGATAACCAATCTGATTCCGTAGATTTTTCTGTTGCTTCGACCATAACATCACTAGATGTTGTTGATTTTATATCATTGTTGTTTGTCTCTTCCATTGACTTTGAGGTTCTATTGTAAAGTGAGTTTATGGTGTCAAAAGTAACGTCCATATTTTCATTTGTTACATTTTTTTCTATTGTATTTTCAGTAGTTGTCATGTTGGTTTTTTCTAATGCATCCATTAAATGTTGATCATAGTTTGTCATTTTATAATCAGTATTTATTGAGTAGTTTATATCAGTCTCTGATTTCATTGTTGTGGTTTGAGCCTGCTTCGGTTCGTAGGAACTATTCGGGTTGCCGGAGTTTATTGATATAACAGTCTTATTGAAATCCATTTCATTACCGCTTGTGTAAACAGATTGTGAATCAAGATTTTGAGCATTGTCAGCCATAGATATAATGGTTGTCGATTCATAATTGTTATCTAACCTTGTGGTAGCTTCTGTTTCTTGGTTTTTGTTATTATGTATAAGATCAAAAGTAATTTCGCCCATGTCATTATGTTTATTTATTTGTGTTGTGGATTCACTCATATTATCATAAATACTCTTCGATGATCTTTCTGCTGGATTGTCCGAATATGTAAGTGAATCTACATTATCGTTTTGAAGCCAATCACTCTCCGTCGTTGTTTCTTCGTTTAAATTATTAATAGTAACGTGGTCTTGATTACCTCTTATCAGTGTAATAATTTCAGGTTTCGCTTCATATGATGGTTCATTGATTATGTTAGGTTCCGAGATAGAAATTCGCGTAGTTGTGGTTTCCATAAAATCTGGAATTTTGTCATGTTCGCTGGATTTCACGAGTAAAGATTTGTCAATGCTTTCTTCATGTCTGGCTGTACTTTTGTCAACCATTTCTTTCTCAGTATCGTCACTGTTTTGATCTAATACTGGTCTTACATTCACCATCTCGTTCTCTTTAGTTTCTTCATTTTCTCTGTTATACAACGAAGATGAGGCTTCAGTTTTAAATATTGTATCTAAAGGTACAGTCTGTTCTGTGGTCAATTCCATACCATTGTTATTTATTTCTGACTTTGGAACGGTTTCTGTCGTGGCGGCTGGTTGAGCATTTGATACCCAATTGGAAGGTTCTGACATATGATTAGTTTCTGGATTTAGTGATGGCTCTTGATTTATTTCTGTGGTTGGTTCAGGGTGTGATTCGTCATCCAAATTACTTTCTCCACCATTCTCCACTTCAAAATTCGATCCTGCGGCGGATTCTGTTTCTGTATTATGTTGAATTGCAGATTCTGGTTCAACAAACGACCCAACAGCTCGTTCTGTTTCTGTTTCCGTACTCGTTTCTGATTCAATTTTTGGTTCATATTCTATATTTTGTTCAGTAGCAGAATCAGATCCCGATTTAGGTTCCGAACTTGGTTCGATAGTAGGCTCAGGTTCAGGATTTGGTTCGGGTTCTGGATTAGTTTCAGGTTCCGAATTATGCTCTAATTTAGGTTCAGGTTCTGGATTAGGTTCTGATGTAGGTTCAGGTTCCGGATTAGGTTCAGAAGAAGGATCAGGTTCTAATGAAGGTTCAGGTTCTGGATTAGGTTCTGATGAAGGTTCAGGTTCTTGATTAGGTTCAGAAGTGGGTTCTGGTTCTGGTTCCGGTTCCGGTTCTGGTTCTGGAATTGGCTCAGTTTGTGGGTTTGCTTGAGTAGTTGGTTCAGGTTCAGGATAAGTTTCATGATCGGGACTGGGACCAGGGGCTGGTTCTACTCTCAAATTTGGTTCGGCTGTTGGTTCTGGTTCTGCAGCAGGTTCAGCTTCTGCAGACGGTTCTGGTTCACCAGATGGTTCAGGTTCTGCCGTCGGCTCAGATTCAGCGGCTGGTTCAGATTCTGCTGATATCTTGGAATTATCATTAGGCTCGGACGTAGGTTCTGGTTCAGGCTTAGGCATTTCATCTGAATTGTTTTGTCCGCTTTGATGCCCGAATATATGAGAGAAATTCAATTCACCATCTGATTCAGTAGTGGTTGTTGTTGGTGATGAATTCGTCTCTTTCCAGTCAAATTGGGTATTAGCAATAACATTTACAGATTGTGTAACTGGTTTCTCTTCATCTACGGGGGATTTAGTGTTAGCGTCAGAGTCAAGTCCGAGATTTTTTAGTTTATCGTCTGAAAATCCTCTTGATTGTGTAGAATCTAAAATATTTACGCATTTTTTAGGTGAATGCATATCTATCATTTGACCATGTGGACAGGTGCACGTAAAATCTAGAGTCATTTCATCAAATTCGCATCCGTGTTCACAGTCATAATTGTTTACTTTGCACATATCCAGTACTGGTCTAGCCTTAATCGATTCTTCAGCTACGTGATACACGCTTATCATTCTGTTATTTCTTGCGAGATAAGCGTCAAGGTTTGTTCTTAGTGAATTAGCTGTAATTAGGTCTTCTGTGGGTTCAGCGTTATATTTTGGCGCCCAATGTATTCTGTAAGTGACGATCACAGATCCATTCCTGTAATTAAGAAATAAATACATTTTATATGACATTAACTAAAAATTAAAAACATTAAAAAAGTACAATGGGTATCGAATGTTCTATACTGTAAAATATATATCTTCTCGTATAGATATAGATATAAAACGTGCTTACCTTATCTCTACGACTTCAAGTGTAATCTCATTGTCGTTATTATCTAAGTTATTTTTATCGAATATAGCTCGTTTTAATGCGTCATTGAATATTGCTATGAATTCCCTGTATTCTTCACTTTCTGGATCCTGTAAAGCGGGAACAAACTCTTCGTTGTCTATCCTGAGCTCTCCTTCTACAGTCCGTGGTACTGTAAAATATATGTTTTCACATAAAATAACAGCTTTGTGGTAGAATATGTAATTTCTATTGTTAAATTATATATTTCAGTGGAGGTATAAACAATTTTGGAATAGCATTTCGTAATTTATGCGAATAAGTGACGGATTTCGATTATTATTTACATTTAATATATTTTCTATTATAAGAAACAGCGAAATGTCAAAAGCAAGATAATACATACCATACATAGATATATCCGATTCATCTGAACCAACACTGTGATCTTGTCCCTCATCACTTTGTGTTTCTGAAGCTGGCTCGCTGACCATCGTAGTCTGTTCATGGTTATGGTCATGCTCATGGTTATGATCGTGGCCGTGGTCGTGATCGTGATCGTGTTCATGATTGGCGTGGTCGTGGTCAGAGCTTCCGATGCCGCCAAACGCTCGGACAGAGCTGACCGATGTGTTATATTGTTCCAATGGTGTTGGAGAATTCGAGAAGAGAATTCCAGCTGTAATTTGATATGGGTAATTGTAATAAGTATTAGTACCTGGATGACCGAGCTTTGCTCGGTATTTTTTTTTTGTTTTTTATAAATTGTGTTTATTGGAAATTATATTTAAGTATTATTATTCGCCAATAGATGTCAGGAAGAGTCATAATAAATTTAAGAAGGTAAGTATACTTGTAGAAGTAAAAAACAATAAAATAAAAAGCAATTGAAGTGTTCAAAAATGACTTAGCTATAAACACTTGAATTGATGAACAGTATTGGAAAACATCTCTACACTTAACTCACAATGAGTGTATCACATACCCTCGATATTTTAATAAAACCCAACAAATTATTACGTATTCTAGACTTACTAGCTGCTAACACAATGAGAGCAACAATGGCGGCCACAACGAGTCCCAGCAAGGTCCAGCAGAGTGGTCGTTTACATCCAGCCTTTTCACCTCGTTTATCGGCTGTCACGTATAATTTTTCCCCTCTGAAATAAAAAGAATAATATTAAATTATACTAATGATATTTACTCAATATCTAAACGTATATAATAGACATGAATTTTATTTTCGCTTCCTAGATCAGACAGACTAGTTAAGTTGACATGAGTTGATCCAGCTGATTTGGTATTTTATTTAGGTCTTAGTTAATATACTTAATAATTATTATCTACTAGCTGTTCGCCTCGGCTTCGCCCGTGGTACATATATAGCTTATTTCACTCGGTGAAGTATCAGCTTTCTAATGGTGAAAGAATTTTTGAAATCGGTCCAGTGGTTTTTTTACGTGAAAACGTTACAAACATACAAAAGTTTATTTTCTATAATATTCGTGTAAATTATAAATTTAAATTGTTATTTCATTTCCATTTTCGTTATTTATTTTGTCCATTCTTTAAAATATATGAAGGAATAAGTATGCTGAGAGTAATCATTTTCACAGTAACTGAGAAAATTAGGAGACAGTAGTGAGCATGTGAGAAAGACGGTGGTAAACAATCCTTTACCACCAACGTAGAGCTTAAATATTATAAGGTCACGTAATATGGCGCTTGCAGCATGCGAGGCAACTGTTGAGGTTATGTTGAGGGAGGGGAAGGGACGCTCACGCAGGAACAAAGCGTGGGTCAACGAACTGTGCGAATAGCTCTGGATCCAGTCAATTTTATTATAGTTTCAGTGTTTATCCTATAACGTCATTATTTACTGTGATTGTGATGGAAACATCTCTATAATTGGATAAGAGACACTTAAATAACAATTATTCAAACATCTTAACTGACAGATTGACAACAGACGTTGCGTGAGATATTTACTTGAACGCTAGAATATATTGGAACGTGTTTATATCATACTAGCTGCCCCCCGCGGTTTCACCCGCGTAAGTCCGTATCCTGTAGGAATAGCGGGATAAAAAGTTGCTTATATGTTATTCCAGTTGTCCAGCTATCTACGTACCAAATTTCATTGCATTCGGTTCAGTAGTTTTTGCATGAAAGAGCAACAAACGCACACACATCCTTACAAACTTTCGCATTTATAATATTAGTAGGATAGGATTATTTGGTCAGATATTTTTATATATTTTATTCTGTGGTATTTTCAACTTTTTCTATGTTTATTAGTCAGGCATTTGGTGGAAAGTACCTTACAGGATTTATTAGGAATAGTTAATTTTTAAATTTTAGGAGTATTTAGTAGTTGATTATTGTAGTTAACGTGAACTCAGCAGTCAATCTAGATAGGTATATCCTTTTAGTCGATTATAAGTATAATTTTATCTATAAATTAGAAGGCTGCCGAAAATCGTAACTTTGAGGTAAACTCAACCGTGTCGTATAAAAACCACGTACATACATAGTAAATTATTGCAATGAAATTTCACTTGCAAAGGATGTTAATTCGATTCTTTAGTCTAATAAATTTATAATTTGATGTATCCTTCCTATATAATTATTTTCAATTAAGTACATTTGCTGTTTCAAATTGGGTAATTGCAATTGAAAATAGAAATCAACGCTTATCAAAAATACAGATTTTTGATAACCCTAAAAAGTGCCTTCTCATTTCAGAATTTAAGTATTTCAATATAACAATTATCAAAGAGGATATTTTATTTTATCTCTCTATGTTTTTGTTTTTAACTTTTATTATTATGTTTAACGGGTTATACCTACCTATTTAGATAATGAATAAAGTTAGGTAATGTTCGATCATGACTGCTTTTTAGTTTTTTATTAAAATATAATATAGGGATTATTAGATTAAGTTACTACAAAAATTTCATGTAACTGAATGCTTACTACTTATTAGCTATAGCTATACATTACAAATTGAACTAACCCCAAAACACAGAACTGTAATATCTTTAAACAGAAGATTGTTCAAAGATATTACAAGATATTACTAGTTCCTTTCTAAAAGATAATGAAACCTCTTTTCCAACTTTGTTTTAAGTAACAAATACCTATAAATAAATTACAGTTAGAGTTGTTGTAGTCAAGTAAAGGAAACCTTCATGTTTCGTGTACCATCCGTTTAGTATGACCAAATTGTCATTTCCTACGATAAAATTATAAGCGGATTCAACTGTACGTAGGCATTATTTCGATTTGCATGCCTTTGTATGCTTACGAATCGGTTCATTGGGTACCTCTGACATTATGAATGAGAAATGTCATCATATGTGTGTCGTAACGTGGCACAATGTTTGTCACCATCATCTCTGAACCATGTTGCGTTGAGTAATACTCGATCTATATAGGCAAACATTCAAATTTGAAACATATCATTTTAATAGCATTAATATTTGAGTGGCATTTGAATTAAACTGTTCTGCTATTGTTAAATGATTGCTTCTGTTTTTAAGGCAGTATTGCTATATAAGATTAACCCGAGATTTAAAGGTTAAACATATATAAAAAAAGAATATATTCCAACGTTGTTGCTTAACACGGAATAATTCTACGAGACCTATCCCCCTTGCCCTTAGGTGCTTAGCGCAGATTTCAATGCGCTGTTTGATTTCCTTGCGTGAACGTGTACTGCATCACCTATCGATCTAATTATAATGTTTAGTGCGTTTCGCGTTTGCTTTTATGTTCAAAGTTTACCTTTGCGTTAAAAATACTAAGAATCACCTGGGAATGTAATAAATTGTTGTAATACATACAAAATACACGCGGAGATCTTAGAAAAGATGATTGATTTTTAGCTTTTCAAGTTTTCTATCAGATATGTATTAAGAACGAATTAAGATCTTATAGAGGACTAGCTGCACGCCTCGGCTCGCCCGGGTAGTCATTTATCGTAATTGAAATGATATAAACTATCCTATCTTTTAAGTTGGATCAAACTCCACATGGTGTGCAAATTTGATTAAAATCGGTTGAGTAGTTTAGGAGTCCACCGCGGACAAACAATGTTACACGTAATTTATATATATTAAGATTACGTAAGTACAGACATAAATCTCATCCATCGATTTTATCTGAGCTAATCGCTAGGTGTAATGAACACTTAGTTTACTGTGATAAATTTGTAAAAGATATGTAATTATAACTGGTAAGTGGTAAGTATAATCTGTAATAACATTTAGAACAAGCGAGGGAAATGTGAGGAATTCGAGACGCGCTACAAATGCCCGGCGTCGCGTCTTGTGCGCTATTGTTTGGATTTCTTTCAACCGACGCTTTTGTGTTTGTGATGAATATGTAGCAGCTTTCTCGTAACATAATGTATCTGTAACTTAGAGATGCGTAGACAGTTTTTTTTGCTCTAAACGCATACGTTGATAATGCGAAACAGTTTGTTATTTATTTACCATATTAAGCAATTAAGTACTGTAAGCTGTATAATAATCATTACGTACATATATATAAATTAAACATTATTGTATGGATTATAAGTAGGATATATAATGTATTGATTATGCGCATGTTTTATATTTACAATATGTACGTTTTTTTAATGACGACGAAGGTGTGTTTTATCAATTAGCGTAAGTGAGTCTTATTAAATGTGAAAAAATTATAGAGGAGCTTTTGTGAGTAAGTACATTAAATAATGAATGCTAGTATTATTTTCGTATATTAAATACTATTTAAAATGGATTTAATAATTTTGTACAATATTTAGATAAACGAAGAAATGCTATTTGTTTTTAATAGCTTATATATATCGCAAAATTATAAAGGCAGAATGGTTTGAAATGTAGTTATTATATTAAATAAATATAGTACCTATGAGACACACACTTAGCTGCTTAAAATACAGCTAATGTTGACCGTTACTCGTATTTTGGATAAACAATAGCATGTTCAAGTGTAATTACCGTTTACCGGTTACTCATTGATTCTGTAAGGTGACTTAAAATCCTGTGGAAAATTTCGGTTAGAGCTGTTTGTCGCAAAAGTCAATAACAGAGTATTCATCCTCAAAGAAAAGGTGGGTAAACTCATTTCATAATATTATTCTTTTGCTAATATTAAGATTTGCAACTTGTAGACTTTCTTTGTGTTTCTGAAGTGTCTTGAGTTTTTTTTATTTGAAGATTTATAATTTGACAGACAGAAATTTTTTAATGATAATTCAGAACCAGCGTCATATTTTGAACATGTATAAGTCATTAGCATAATATTAATCTTGCTAAATTTCAAAAGCCTTAAAATGAACAGATACATAATTTTGAAAATGGCACATGTTATCGTATACTTTCTAACATCGGCCACATGCTCAAGGCCGTAAGCTTCTTAATATTCTACGCGCTTTGGCAGACGCGTTGCCAAAAGTCAGAAAAACAAACCGTTTGAAATTCATATCAGTGTCACGGATTCCTTGATATACCGGCGTTGACACCCGATTGGCTTTACATAAGCGACCAAGGTCAATTTGTGTGTTAAAATTTTAGCCACACGACTTGCCAACTGGAACAAACTGCACGCTTAAGGCGTTTAATCGTGTTGCTGTTGAAAATGTTTGAATGTTCCATCCAAATGAGAATTGATATTATATGTTACTCTGGTTGAACAAAGATTCGTTTTGTTTTAGATAACATGCCTTCTGTTCTACAACACTTGAAATTGTAAATAATATGTTATGGTGTTAATATAAAGTGTAGCGTATTTGTTTTAAGCGTAATCATATTACAACATTAAATAATTACTTTTGTATAGGTATTCAATTTTTTTAAATGCTTGCAGAAGTATGAAAAATACCAACTTCTGAACTAACATTAAAAGGAATGCTGCAATATCGGAGCAAGGACACATACAAGATACATCTAAGCTGATTTGTGGTTAGTGTCCACCGAAAATGGTATCTGTTCACATGCGAAAAATCTAACCTTAACATCGATCTTATATTTAATATCATACTTGGTATTGTGTAATTAAAATAATAATTAAATTATGCTTTGCGTGCTCAAAGATAAATGACCTTTTACCAAATTTAATTACTCGGTGCCCTCGACGGACTTTCTGGTGAAAAGTATTCGAAAGTAGGTATAATTTGTGATTATACAAAGATTTAAATTAAATGACCTACATTGATATCTATTAAATATGTTATATATTACATTGCATGAATGAATGCAAAGTGTGTATTAATATGTATTGAATTACAATAAATGAAAAACATAATTAATATTTGAATAGTATTAAGGTATTAAGATTATGGTATTATTACAGACAAATTTCTAGGCAAGCAAGCAAAGATATATTAGATTCATACATTATTAATAGCTAACCTTCACTTAGACACGATTTTGAATTATTTTTGATCTTGAATTTTACAACGTGATATAAAGCAAATTGTTTAAATGGGTGTTAATAGAACCAGGCAACGAAGGTTGACAAATAAATCATAATAGAGCAGTGGCAATAGTTATATTTTCACGGAATATTATAACCAGCTAGACGACGAATATATATATTTAATAATACGTTATTCATTTGTATATGACAAACTTTTAAATTTATCTTCTTGTACAAAAATAATACCACTTTAAACTGACTTTCCTGCAATATTTTTCATCCTTCTGGAGTTGAAGCGTTGTTGCATATGATATATGGGTATATAATATTAAAATAACGTTGTTGGTAATATTTTTATAACTATCCAGCCAATATATTTTATAAATATCCAGCTAACATAGCAGGATAACATCCAACTAACATCCAGGAGCAGAGTCTCCTTACAGTAACTAACAGAAAAACTCATAAGACAGATTAAAAAACACATTCATTAAAATATTGTTTTGATTTGTTATTTATTTTATTTATGAGATAATCTGCATTTTCCTATAACGATCAAACGATTGAATATACCATTAAAAGTATACTACTACACATAATTTATTAGTAGCGGTAACTGTTCTTAGTTACTAAATAGGCAATAGATATCTGATAAGTATCTAATTACTCGATGTGGTGGTCCAAATTGTTCGAGAAACATCCGTGAAACGGTGACAAAGCAGTTATGGTCGTAACTTATTTCTTATTGTAAATTATATTTATCTATACAACAGCTTTTAAGTAACGTGAATACTATATTATTATTATTCATGTAAGTCTAGATAATATTTTGAAACAAAACCAAAATTCTAAGGTCAGGTAATTCATGAAACACAATCACTTGTGTTAAATACAATACGGATTGAAAATAATATATGTTTATGGAGGTCACTTATTGCTAGTTTTTAATTCAGAATATTATTAACCTATATATTAAACTTAAAGAAGAGACTGTTGTATTTTTGTATGTTTGTAACGTTTTCACACAAGAACTGCTGGACCGATTTCAAGAATTCTTTCCCCATTAAAAAGCTGCAACTTCACTGAGGGACATAATATGCTACATATGTACCATGGGCGAAGCTGGGTCGATCAGCTAGGTGTCGATAAAACTGATACGTGTAGAGTTTCTGCTATCGTTGACGCATATTAAGTGTAGGTATATATTCTAATATATTCAGCCATATTAATTAATGGTTCGGTCAATAAAACTAGTGAACTCACCTCATATATTTCCTATGCTCGTTAACTGGCACGAAGTACTCATCGTACGGCGTCGTCGTACTCATGTCTACTTCAACGTCCTTTTTCTTCGCGCCGTTCTTTGGCGTCAAATTGATCAGTTCCAAATTGACAGCCTCTAAAGTTTTCGTGTCCCCATTCGGCTCTTTCGTGTGGCCGTTTTGATGCGGCACGTTGGATGTGAAGGAGTCGTTGTGGTTGGGGTCCGACTCGTCGTGTTGGTAGGCTCTGTTGTCGAAGCCTGCGGGCGACGCGGGCGGGGAGGGGGGCCTGTGTTGCGGCCGCGCTGGCTCCCGCGGCGACGCGGATCTGCTGTGGCTATCCATTAGTTTTGGGGCGGACTGACATCTGGAACAAAAGGGATTAAGATTAACAATGTGCGTGTTAAAAAAATGTGAAGGTATAGTTCCTCCAGTGGCCGGGTTTCTTGAGAGGATTTAAGTAATAATGCCATTTTTTATTAGTTAAGTATTTAGTGGACAGATTGTAACAATTTCAACAATTGAAGACATCCTTTTTGGACGACAAAGTTTCGTTGGTGTTGCCAAATTGTAAACAGATAGTACGGATCATAATTTTTCGACAGTTTTCAATATCGCGAGATAGGTTGTAATATAACGATTTATACAATTTTACGGTGACACATACATCGTAAAATTTATAGCTTTGCTTACAAGAATTATTATTTCCTTCTACTAGTACGTATAGTAAATTATATAAAAATTCCATTCATATCTTGCACACTCGTGATGTACCTACGCTAGGACCCAGTACGTCCTTAATCTCAATAAGTCTAGACGAGGCAAGCAACCTTTTACTGTTTCGAGTATGTAAATACTCACTTTAAAGCTAAGGTTAATTCAACTCAAAACTATCAACGTGTGTTCATTTCCAGTAAAATTTTAAGAACCAATTTATTTGTTTTCTTTAATAGTATAAGTTATTGAAATTAATACTAACATCAGCTTTGTCATTTATTTTTCGATTGAAGTTTCTGTTTATCCACGTTTCTTGTGATCATTGGTAATCATTTTAGAGGTTATGGTAATTGAGATTTCAACTAACAATTTAATGTTTTATTCAGTACTGGCAGCAAGAAAGATTGAATGTCATTTTTTTGTAGGATAGAATTCGGATTTTCTCTTGTATATGTGTCTTAAGATTTGTGTGTAGTGGAGTGGAATGGAATGTTCCTATCACACAATCAGCTTTAGGGTAATGCAATAACGATTAAAGGTTGTATAAATGTCAGGTCGGAATCCTCTTCGCAATGCGTGGGCCGAGGGTCAAGGCTTGCTTTAATTTGACTGAGATGAACGCCGATGTACAATAGGCTTTTTGTTGATTTATAAGTCGTTATTCATATTATTAACGTTTGTATAGAGATCGTGAATGTCTAATATCTATTGATAGTAATAAAAAAGTTAAGTTTATAATGTAACAATAACATCCGGTTATTAAATTTAAAAATATATATGTGTGTGTGGAAAAAAAGGAATTTTAAAATATTGCTGATATGAGACTGATCTCATGTTAGCAGGTGTTTGTCGGGGTAAATATTTGTGTGAGCAATATATAGAAATAGAGGATTCATAAAATGGTAAAACTGTTGCGTTTTCGTTGATTTTGCATATATTGTAAAATTATTTTATTTCACAAATAATAAAATATTTAAAAAAAATAACACACCTACTTTGCTTACGATGGCAAAAAATAAAAAATCACTTATTTAATACTTACGTGTAGGTATAAAATAAATGATCATTATTGGTCATGGAATTTCCATGGTTTGTAAGCTCCACTGATTATAATATTTTAATACGCTCCTAGCTCTTATTAATGGCTTTCTGTCTTTAATTATGCATATAGTTATAATTATATGGTAATTTTATCGTATACTAATTGGAGCAAAAGGCGTTTAAACAAGTTTTTTAATCAAGGTCAAGGATGGTTCGAAAATTATTTTTATTATTTATTTATTTTTTTATTATTTTGATATAAGAAACGTTTTAGACTTCTATTTCTTTCATTTATTAAGATTATCTATAGTTTTTCTAGTTTTGGTTTCAATTTATTGCAATAAAGATATTACCATACGTGAATTATCCGCTCATTTTATATTACAATAGATTTGGAGCGTTTATTACTAGCTTAAAATCAGCTATCTCACCTTGTTCTTGATATATCCCGTTTTCTTCTGGCGGGGGGTTCTATAACGGATCTCGCGTAATAATACCGCGCATGCGCGGACCTTGGCGTCCGTGGTGTTTTTCTATACCGCACATCCCTAACCAAATTACCTCCACCAGTCATTGTATTCGCATTCCAAATTTAAAAATGGAAGCACTTTCTATTTCTTAAAAAAGGCGTGAAGTTTGACATTTTGTTTTTTTTTTATTTTGATTTTTTTAAACCACGGGTGCCCGGAAAACAGCAAGCATTGACGTGCAATCGCACCGACTATACTCTTGTTTCAATTGTCGAAGAAAACAATCATGTAAACAATTATTGTTTTCATTGTTTATGAATATGGGGTGTTTTGTTTGTAATTATAATACGTTGAGACTTATACTTAGCGAAAAATTTATAAATTGTTTATATTAAGAAGTGATTATAGCAAAACTACTTCGAACTAATAGTTTATACAGAATATTGCCTCATTATTTTATTATTATATGATTATCATCTTAACCACTGAGATGTATTAACAGTTTATTATTGACATATTAGGATTTGACTCTTATGTTTTTATCTTATTATTTATATAATTAAAAGATTAATAACAGAATCGGTTTAACCAGTCCGTAATAGTTAAAATAAACAATATTTTCGTTAATATAATGCAAAAAAGCGAACAGACTCTATACAAATATTTTCATGATGAATGCCTTCTGGTTAAAAGAATAAACATGCAAAGTTGTATATACGCGGCAATTCAACGAATAACCATTGATAACTCGACAATGCCATATTATATTTATTGTTTACTATAAAAGGAATCTTAGACATTTATGATAATACCTACAAATAGTGCAATTTCAACAAGGTCACTGGTTCTTGTAAGTATATGATAAATTAAGCACTTATGAAGACCATAAAGTGTAATCATAGTAATGTAATATGGTTATTGTTGATTTTTTTATGAAATAGCTATAAATGAATAAAGGATCAATTATCTATGGCAAGATTTAATAATAATTATTTACTTACAAAAGCAATAATAATATTGTTTTTACAAATACATTCCACAAAAGGTGAACGGGTGGACAATGACAACTGATGTAGAGTTAACCTCGCACTTTATAAAATAAAGTGATAAATTCTTCGTACTAACTTAACAGTCAGTAGTACACAATGGATTTTAATGTCTAGTAAAATAATATACATTTTTTGTTTTTTTGAAGCTTAATGTAGTCTGGTTCTAGCAATAGACATATCAGTATTTTTATGGAGAGCTAAATGAATTCGCAAAACACGGGAATTAAATGTAATTTATTTACGCTTGAACAAAACACATTTATCTCAATACTTAATTACCCCGTTAAGAAAGTTACCGAATTCTTAATTGAAGTTACATGTTTTAACAGCGGCGCAAGCAAGGACGTTCGTCATAATCAATGCTACCGTGCAATTCAAGAATGCTAGCCATGTAGTCTGGTTGTGAAAGGTAACCAAGCTGCTAAACTGCATACTAGATAAACGGCATTTAAGTCTCGCTGTAGTTGCATTGAACTAAGTTCGACCTGGCAGCTTAAAAAAAGATTGTGAATAGACGATGCGAAAAAATATTTGAATTGACTATATGTCAATTCTATATTTGAAATTTGACATAAAAGGAAGGAAAGAATAAAGACTTAGATTTTTTGAATCAAGAATTTTGAGCTAAGAAATTCCATTTTTTTTTATTTATAAATTAACGTATCCTTCATATAATATGAGAACAATCAACGTTTTACTGGTGGCGCAACAGATTGTAACATAAGCCGTCTTAACTAATTACAAATTGTTCACGCTCATTGGCATTGACGAGAACGAAAAGCAACAAGATTTGAGAAAGCAAGAGTTATTTTAATTTTGCAATAAGAGAAATATTATAAAAATGTATGTGGGCGTTGTGTCAGAAAGATATAGAAGTGACAAAAGGTACAAATAACTATACTGGCGTAGTCGGGAATAACAAATTAGCATTGGTTTACGAAACTTCACATTTAGCAATATTTATAGAAATCGACGAGATTGATATTACCGCGAATTTATAAAAAGAATCAGCTAAGTTTAAACTGTTTAAAGTTGGTCTACTTCTATTGTATTGGAAAATTGAATTTTAAGGTGTATTGAACTAAGGTATCCTATATTTTGCAGACGAGACAAGATTAAAAACATTATTTGTCATTGTGATCCTTTAAATTCACATCTTTCAAAATATTTATTTATGATGATGCATGTTTGTACAATCATTTAGATTATTTCCGTAAGGCAAAGAATATACTCAGGTTGGGAAAAATAAAATGTTTAACATAATTTAATAAATAATGGATTTTTATACTTAGTTAAATCAACACTAGTTAAATACAACCGGATCGTCGGGCCGAGTTGTAAAAATTTAAACTTTTTTAGGAATAGCTTTTTTTTTTGAGAAAATTTACCTTAAAACATTTAATGTATGGATTAAAAAAAAAAATAAGTAAGTTAACTTCGATTCAAATTAACCATATCTAACAAAAGACTAAGTGATAAAAAATTGGCGTCATGTCTATATTAGATTTACTGCGATGTTTCTACAGCAACTTATTATGAATACAAATGAAATAAATTACTCCTAACGTGTATCGTCTTTGTGCCATGTACTAGTAGTTAAGGATGGTAATTTTATAATTTACCTAGTCTGTTTATTAAAAGGAATATCGAAAGAAAAAATTATATATGTGCAATGTAATAAACAGAGAATAAAAATGTTGTGTATAAAAAAAAAAAAAATTATTTGTATCATCACCAATAGCTTAATAGCCAACCCTATTTATACGTAAATACATATTGTAAGTAGTTAATATTTAAATCACATATTTATTTTACCCGTGTAGCTTTGATGACCAATTGGGTTTACTGCATAATGAGATGATCTTATCATGTATAGGGGAAGGAAAAGTTATAATGAAACGTGGTTACACAAAGGACGTGGAAATTTTAAGTACCTGCCATGTACTATGTTCCGACAGCTGGTATTGAGTTAAAAGCTTGGAGTCAAGTATAACCTTAATTGTTTACATAATTGTTATAGAGTGGGTTAACCGTTAATGTTTAAAAACATTTCAATTTACTTTTGTAATGTCAACAAATAGACGAATTGCATACGAATATAGGTACTTGAAACAAATTCGCGACAATAAACTTTGTTTTATCCTGCAACCGATAATTGTCAGTCAGTACATGTAAACCGAAGGCTTTAGGGTCTACATTTGCATGGGCCTTGTGCTTCGATCATATTAAGTGCCTTTCAAGTGACCACGATCAAAGATTCAGAGCGGAGCGGTTGCAGTGCTCAATATTAGGTAATTCCGATCATGCTTGCTGTTACGCAACCGCAGTCCACAAATCTGCATACAATGTTGACTGACAAGTTTTAGTAACGTATAGTTAACCGAATTTCAACTCCATTTATAATGAACGGCATAATAACGATTATGAATTATTTGCTCGACAAAATGGCGAACATATTATTTATTATAGAATAGCCGCCTTTGCCTTTGAGAGAGTTGTTTATGAATAGTCAACTCGTTTGCCTTGTGACATAAAAAATTGCGATGTCAGACTTAGTAAACGGCAAATTTACAAAAAAATCAGTAAAAGCGGAACAAATACAGATCATATTAGGCTACCATTTTTGATCGTGTGGGAGTCTGAATCACTATGGAGCCCACATCGCGTGTGCAATACGGCCTTACATGCCTTATGACTGAACTATTGTATTCAATTATGCATTGTCTATATTTGAGTTAGATGGCTGTATACGTAAAGAAGTGCTAAGGTGTAAATTACAATGCCAAAGTTGTTTATCTTAAACTTTATTAACGTGTTATCATCATCATCCTATCCATGATTTAGATTTGGATTTATGTGTCATTGTTAGTTTTTGTTCATATTAAAATAATAAATGTACGAAAGTAAAATACGATACATGATGAATTAATGTGCTCGAAGATCGACGGCTAATTTAATGGTATAAAAAGTTCTTTGCTGTAATAAATTTCATGTTTCTTTTAAGCAGTTATAAGAATTTTGACATTCAGAAGCAATTAAATAACAACTAGTTTATTAGTCATTGCATTTTGAATACCAAACTCCGTTCAACAGCTGAGCAAATTGAAACATATCGGAGGCGAAGAATGGAGAATGATCGTGACTCATACGGAATGCGCCCTCACATCCGCGCTCATGAAATATTTACCTTCAAGATGCACAGATAATCAAATTACATTCTCTTTGTATGACAAAGTATCTTAGCTTATGGTACATGCACAGATTAAAACATTGAATGACATTTGATTGTACTATGTCGTCAAATACTTTTGTGATTTGTTGTTTATAATTTTATTTTACTTTATAATTAAAATTCTACTAAAGGCATATTCCGGCAACTAGAAATTTTATTGTTGATGTTGTTGATAAATATCTACACTTCATATGTGTAACGATTAATTATTGTATATTGAAATTGTGTCAAAGAAAAAGTCATATGAAGTTAATGTATCTATTACTTATGTAAAACGATTTATAATAATTATAGTTAAAAGATTCGGCCGGGAATATACAAGCGCTTTACTTTACAAGACCATTTTCATTTAACTTTTGGATATACTGATTGCGTAATAGTAAATTTTCCTTATATTATCATTGACAACCATTTGGCAGGTTAGTGAAATAAATTGAACAGGTTTCACAAGCCGCCCTCGTAGTGTCGTGACACCAACCGACCTCGTTCTGACTTTGAGTTTAATCTGTACCGAATTACAAATAGCTATAAACAAATTCTCATGTACTCATCAACATAATAATGGTGTAAATAAAAACAATGATGCACGTAGGTGTTTTATAAACATAACAAATGCGTATTTATTGGTTGTATTGTATCTAACATTTGTATAGAACACTATAAATCTGTCTACAATAGGTCATCTTCGTGTTAGTAATTACTTGATCGTCGGAGTATTTGGTCAAAATTGCACGTTTCAAGGATAACGATGCAAAAAGATGATTGATTGTCATCATCAAACTTAACAGTTATGTTAATGGTATCTTGGTGTTTTTGGTTAATATATATGCTATATACATGTATAAATATTCAATTTAAAAGTTTATTCTTTTAAACTATAACTTTAACTTTTAAAGGGTAAATTTAAGCTTCGAAAGCTATAGTGTTATGCGAAAGTTCTTTCAAACGGACAGCTTTCATCATCATGATATTTTGATTGAATATCTATGTTTTTTAATTTAATGGATACTGAAACAATGTGTTCCCGATGGCATTTTGAGAGGAAGATTAAAATCTAACGTTGTTTACAACCTTATGGTGTCATAAGTGATATATGGGGATAGTGCAGCGGATATCATGCAATCGTCAGTGAAAGCGTTACAGGCAGAAATATATTTTTATTATACTTATATTTCTTTAGTCGAACATATTAATATAGGTAAAGGTGTGTGTTAGTGACGTCTAATAAAAAAAAATATAAAAAATAAATTAAAAGTAAATTAAAGCTCACCCGAGCTGTTTCCGATGCGATAAAAACAAAATTAATAACGTCACATAGAATTACACCAATCACTTCCTGCAAACCTTAAACCATTTTTGGTGGTGTAACTGTATAGATGGTCAGTGACCATCGTAAGTTCTGCATCAGAGGTGGATGACCTCAAGTGGCGTGGGCATATTGTGGCAATTGCTTGAACCCAATTGCCATGTTTTATTAAGATCTAATGTGCTACGTTTTATGGCTCCATTGTAATCGATTTTGTGATAGCATTTTGTTATGGGTTTCTGGTTTATTTAATTAAACAGTATTTGTGGTTCTGAAATAAGGTAATGATGACTACTACCGTAACGACTTGGTGAGTTATTTTACAATACTTAAAATAAAAGAATTCAGGAAATTAAGAGACATAGCTGTATTTGTAGCATTCTATGAATGTATAGGTAACTAATTTACAGATTTATGTAGATCTGATAATTATTAACAAGTTTTAGAACCCTCCTAGACAGGAGATTAGACTATCTAAATAGATAGAAGGTATTTTGCTTGTCTTTATTTTTCTTCTGATGATAGAAAAAAAAAAAAATAAGTGACACTCAATCGTTATTACTCATCATTGTATTAAATACAATAACTTTTGCATTATTCAAGTAGTAGCAGTTATACAAGTAATATATGACATATTTAAAAATTATTTAGTACTCCCATTGTCAGCTCTAACAAAGCACAATATTGCAGTCATTGATTTTTAAATAAACATAACGAGTGAGGCCATAAAACTTTCCATATATGTGTAAACCCGGAATATTTTAATGTATAGTATATAACTGAATGTATGACTGTGATCCGGTTCATAACAAAGACAATTGAAACTCGTTTACTGTTACTTTAATTCCAAGTTTTCCCACTATGTCAATTATGCATAGTGATTAATCTGTAACATTAGTTAGTAAAAATACGTTGCGAATTGAGAATCTCCGGTCGCTTGTATATTTTTTAAAATAATATCGATATATTAATAATTAATCATTATTATATATATTAGTTTAGCATTTGAAGTTCTATTGTTAAAAGTAAATGTATCAGTTTTTCGTAATACCCTGAGATTTACTAAGGTTCTTTATTATAGTTAAGTCTTTTCTCGAAATAGCGTAAGGATTTGAATAATTCATGTAGTATGGAGTAAAAGCAACACAATGATTATTTATAATCAGACCTTAGGAACAAGACCTTGCCGCGTTCCTTCAGTAAACAGCCGTGATCAACTCTTAGACGTGGCCATCAGAAACCTTTGTGACTAATCACAAACTATCAATTCACTGAGGTTTTTACCTCATTAATCTATATCTTCCGCATTTTGTAATATTGTTTTGCTATTTCTCATTCTCATTGGGCTCGTGAACGTAATTATTGGTCAGAAAAGGAAAAAGTTAAGTTGTCAGACAATCGCCGAGCAATTCTGCGATTATGTGCAATTTCTAGTCGTTATTGAAGATACTCTGTTTTGTTTTAATTGTATGGTAGGTCATACTTAATTCATAGGAATTCAGGCAGAGCACTTAAATCGAATCTTTTCTGACAGTCTGATTAGAGTCTCCCCGTGACCACGCTCGCTGTAAAGTGTTCGAAACGTCGGGTTAATAATATAATGAATAAATCGCGTTGAAAATCCGTTGAAAAGTTTTTAATTTCTAGTCTGATTAGATTTAAGATTCAATTTTCGATAAGTCCTTCTTAATTTTATATTGTCTATTACTATAACTGTTCTTGAAATTATATTATTATGTACTTTATAGTGAAATTTTTTTATACCTTTTCGTTTGTATTTTCGGACCGTAGAAAGAAGCTAATTTTAAAATAGCAAAAACGTAGCGAGGCTCTTCGGCTTCATGCACTTAAAGACTGGGGTTTTCCAAATCTGTCTATATCCTGGTTGGAACCATGCTAAGTCTTCAATTTCATCTAACTTTTGATCACTTATTAATCGCTTCACTAACGAAGCAGATGAAACTAACGTTAAAAAATGACCATGTTCATGTAACAGTTACAGGTTTAAAGTTTACACGCAATTCTAATCTGGTGACAAGATGTCAGGCGAAAAGAATTTGGGCGCGGTTGTCACGCCTCGCCGAGGGACACAAGTGTATTGAATTTATTATAAATAATAACTTGTCGCAAGAATGATAATTGAGAGCAATGATACGGCTCTGATTCACAGTTTTATCTATGGTATTATCTAAATTGTTCGGTAATATACTTTCAATTACTTCAAGAAGGTATCTATAGAAAAAATACAAAAATGTGTTTTTACGTCTAATGGTAGTTTAATAAGATAATTTGATATAAATTAAATTAATCGTTACTTCTTGAATTTTTATTTTACCATATATGTGCAATGAAAACAAGAAGTATGAAAGTTGAAGACCGTCTAATTACGCCAAATTATGTGCATCGATAGGTACGCATCAAGGTTTTCGTTTCTAAAATATCACGATTCACGGTACATTATATTTTCAACTAGCTTTTACCCGCGGCATCGCACACATTAAATTCGCAATAGTTTAATAGATGTTATTATACATATAAACTTTCCGCTTGAATCACTTTATTTCTTAAAAAAATACCATCAAAATCATTGTGCAGTTGTAAGATCTAAGCATACATACATATATACATATATGCAAACATACATATATAAATAGGGAATTAATACTACGTAGTGATATTGCTTAACAAGTTACAATTCATGACTTGCTTCCACTGATTTGGGTACATCGTGGTAATATAATTTGGCGTTGTTTATTATAATCGATTAAGTTTGATTAAGTTTTCTCCGATTTCTTTCGCTATAATGCTTGTAATGCTTTGTAATAGAAAACGCAATTCGATTGCATGTTCACGAAAGTCATAAGCGAAAGTCTAACAAGATTTATCAGTAACGTATCGATAACAAAAAGCTTTCAAAACGACAATAATATAGATTAATGCTAACCCACCGATCAACTTTTACTTGGCAATGAACTGATATAATGGGCATATATGACCTCCAATATAGTATGAGTTAAAGCAATGTACATACAGTGTTAATGCGACAGAATAAAAAAAACAATAGATTCCCGCTTAAACTTTAATTTTACGCCATTTAAAATTAGAATCCGTTTTAGATTTTTTATTATCTATATTTAAACATAATGACGTAGGCTACTGGATTAGTACTTAGTAGGTATTATTACCTATTTATTAATTTCGTTATACGCTCTATTGGCGCGAAACTATCAGTTGCAATTGTTTCCATGATTTATGATCGTAGACAATCGTAGATAACATTCAAATGTGACATTTAAATCATTTGCCTTTCATTTAATTATTCAAGAAACACATGTGCCTTAGCATTGAAATCCTTCAATATTTTACTCACTTTTGAAATATAATGTAATAAATATAACATATAACATATCCCGAGTCTCATTAAACCTTAGGACACTTTCAATATTTCAAAAATTATTGATGTTTTATTTCGACTTCTACAGCAAGCGTATCTCTGTGGCCACCGAATTTGATTTTTAAGGCTCACGAAAAGATAATATTATATACTATGTAGATGATTGAATTTCTTACAACTATCTAAATTTTTTTCGAGTAATAAATCGGGTAATAAATCAACGTAAAGCTATATGAAGAACATCAATAGCACAAAACTTTATTGTGTATGCCACAGCCTAAGGTCAATTTTCGATACATAAGGCTTGCTTCCCCAACCGGATACGAATGCCCAGTCTATTCTTTGAAAGTTTCGCATGTGTTACATAATGTTAAATTGAATGAGTCGTTTTGTTTGCGGTTCGTGCTTGTCATTAGCGAGCTTTTATTTTTAAACGAAGTGAGTGTTTATAAATAGTGGCTATGATTTGCAGATTTGCCAATTTATTATGATAATAAAGGATTTTATTTGTTTCGTATTTGTCATGGATAATCTATGGAAACTATGCAGCCTTTTTATAATTCAACGTTTTATTTGGACTTTATACGTAAATATGCAATTGATGAAGACATTATAAATGACTTACTAGGATTGATGGATGGATTACTTAGGATACAGTATTTTCTGTTATTCTCAATATTCATCTATTTAATCTAATACGTCTAGAGCAAATATAACATTTTAAGATATTTTAATATAAATTCACACATAAAAATATTTTAGTAGACTTCTATTCAATTTAATAATATAACGATTCATTGTTCATACATATGTCATGTAATTATCTCACCTTTGTTTTTTAAAGATAAATGAAGAATAAACAATTATATAAAGTAAGCTTTAATAGGGCTTTTCTAAAACTCTAATTGCATTAAATTTAGTGTTTTAGCTTCTTTAATGAATTCATCATAAAACAAGGTTTTCTTGCTGTTGCCAAAAATTATTTGAACGAGGCGTATTGAACTTTGATTTATGAATATAAAAAAATAACTATTGAGTTGAATTATTTATTTCACTACCCAAATTTAAGAAATTATTATCTTGATTATTTAAATTTGGTGCTCTAGCCGAATACTCTTTTATTCAGCATAGGTAACATCAGCCCATACTATCAATTAAATCTCCAAATGAAACCACGATTAAACTTTATCATTCGTAATTGACGTTACAGTTACATCGAAGTGTAACAGTTATCCCGTTTCTCATTTGATTTTACCACCCACATGGCCGCCTAAGGCAATATCAGCTTTTTGTAATAGGTTAAGAATCGGAATGACAATCATTTGCGTTATCACGGTCGAAACCGAGAGTCGTCGTGGGCGCTGGCGACCCTGACGCTTCTTGCTGTAGGTGAGAACTCATACTGACTCATGTGTACTGTTAGACTAACAGTTCATTGAAGTTGTTTATGGTTTAGCCTTGGTAAAGCGTTTTCATGAACAAAATATGGTCAAAGATAATAGCGCTCCTTAATTATATCAAAGTATCCGGACATTTACGAAATAACCATTAAACAAAGCTTGCTATATACATAAAAGACACACGTATACTAAATGTAATATCAAGTATATAAACTAAAATTTTATGTCAATTCTTCATCAGTAATGGATACAATTAAAATCTCTATAAGGGGACTAAAAGAGTTGGAAAGACGCACGCAATCGGGGATTTATAAAAGCATATAACATTGCATGATAAAATTCGCACATCTATAATAAATCTTTCAATGAAAATTTTAATTTGTCATCTGCTCTAATGAAACTGATCGTTTCTGTTTTTCTTAAATAAATAAAACTTTAATTAATAGATGAGATGGAACTCTTATTAAACTGCATTAAATATAGTTAAATCACGGAAGAAGAATAAAAAATACAATTTTTCTCATTCCTTAAAAAATATCACAGATTCAAATATTTTGTAGTTTTTATTTGTATTATCTACATAAAAACAGGCATCGTCCAGTATATTTCCTTAAAATATTTAAGGAAGCACTAAAGGCTAATACAAGTATTAAATATTGATAATTGCGATGCTTCCGTTCTCCATTAAATAAAATAGCTAGTTTTTGCTATACGTTTTAAATTTCGAATAATATAATATTTTATACGTATATATTTTATCAAATAGAAATACTGAAATAAAAACAAAATTACATTAAAGAGTCATTAATATTGGAAGATATGAGCAACTGGTGACAAATTGTTAAAACATTTCTAATAGGTATAAATATGTGGGGAAATTAGTCTATACAGTGTAGCTTTATCTAAATGAGCGGAATGACATCATGTCTAATGAAGTTAAGCCATCCTCCTTGCTTCATAATCGGACAATGAACTGTGCTTTTTACTGATGCTTTTTATAATCTGTCTCGGTGAAAAAGTCTATAGTCTTATTTGTATTCGTGATTCGATTCTTGTGAAAAGATTGGTAAAATAGTAAGAATGGTAGGTATTTATTGTGTGTTTAGAATAGAAAATCTCTCTATTTTCCATCACAGATAAACAATTTTTATGCTACTTGGGCGATAATGAAAAACTAATTTACTTTTAATGAATTAAAATTTAATTTAATTCATTTATTTATGAATGACTAATATAACTATATAACATTAAGAAAAATGTCATTCCTTATGAGAAAAAGAATCTCAAATCTTTATTGAGTAACTAAAATAAGTAATTAACAACAGGAAATGTTTAGTGAAACCCAAATAAGAATAGCGGCGACATGTAAACCCTAACAGCAATATAATGTTCTTTTGACCTCACAGCTAATACCGTTACATCGTTGTATTCCTAAATCTAGCTTTAACACAAACTTCTTATAACGTTGCATTCCACAGCTTTACAGTTGAAGGAAATTTAATCAAAACTCGTATATTTATTGTTAAATAAAGCTAAAATTACCGAAGCAAATATTTCATGGAATGAAAGTAATTCGCAAGTCTCTTCACCTATTGGGTAACAGAGCTGAGAACAATGTAACTATTCACTAAATTCTTCATGTTTTATTGCGGATGTTTCGAGAAAAAGTTTTATTTAAAACACTACGAATGTATTAAAAAGTGTTGCAATTGCTAAAAATTACTTTTTGTTTATGAATAGTAATGTAAGATACCATAATATCCAAACGCAAATAAAATGATCCTTTTTATATATAAATTAATTTTTTATTCCGAGTAATTCATTGATTTACAAACACAGAAAACTTTGCTACGTTGGAATCTATAAAACAATTAGATTAAGTGATGATCTTTCAACACAATCTCCAATGATAAGTTTTTAATTAAAAGCAAATAGCTTGAAGCTATTTCATAAAGCTACAGTATTTCTACGAATTAGATACGCAATTATACGAAGACTTCGTTACTGATTACATTAATATAATAATTATCAAATACTTGGCTAATGTTAATTATAAAACAGAAATGATGTAAATCAAGGTTGTTGTGTTTCATATTGTTATCGTAATTTAATAAAATACAACATACCTTAAAGAAGCAACAGAACATTATAGATTACTATCTTACTGCGCTCGACTTTGCCCGCGAATTCTAAGGAAAAGATCGTCAGTTCCGGGGTTTTCACCGCATAATTCCATAAGATATCCGAATAAAAAATCTATCCTATGTCATTTCTAGGATCTCAAACTATTTCTGTACCAAATTAAATCGATGAGAGCGTTCAAAGAAATAAACTTATAACAACTAGCATATTAAGCTATGCTTGAATTTTAGGACGATGAATCTTAGCTAATATGTTCCCTTGGATTGACCTAAGTTTAAGTAACAAATGAAATGGAGTTTTAAAAAGGATTATAAGAAAATTTATCAATTCCAATATCCTCTAGTTTCCATATTTCTTTTGTTTTATAATTTACTGTTTGTACATGCATACAAACTGTGCTTTAACTATGTCTATAAATAATTTCATAGCAGGGAGATAAACACGGCCTAGACTATTCTTCAAGGGTTAATAATATAATTTGACCGTTCGACTGTTTTGCTTCTAGGACATGCGGATTCCAATAAGGCGTTCGCGTATTGTGCGGTTGTAAAACATGCAAATGTAATGACAATCTAATTATAGCACGCTCGTTTAAAGAATCCGTGACTTACAGATTCTAATCAGGCTTAGCCACTCTTAAATTAGTGTACACTGGTCCACGTCATAGCATTCACGATGGAAGATGAAAGTTAGGCGGTGCTAATGGGTAATCGTTTCACTCTCACATGTTTGTTTAATGATGTGGGAATTTTTGTTCACTTGCACTGTGTGAATGTGCACCTCAACGGTTCTACTTTGTTTGTATTTCGAATATAGTTGACTGACCAATTTAGTTTTAAAAAATGTTACAGATAAGTTAAGGCTTTTCGATAGGCTTAATCCTCTATCTTTATGAACAGAAGTTGCGTGCCTTTATATCTTGAAGAGTCTTCAATCGCAATTGTTCCTAGGAATGTCCAGCTGCATATTTCCAACGTCGGATGCCCCGACGTAAAAATCAGTACTATCAGCACCATCTGAATGGCGCTCGACCATTTGCAATTTACCTCCTCGTACAGTGAAACTTTGGAACAATCTACCAACTCCGGTGTTCCCGAACAATCACGACATAGGGGACCTCAAGAAAAGAGTGCCTTTAGAGGTTCATTTGGGACGGAAAAGTTATATGTGATCTGAAAGATGCAACCACGATGTACCACGTTGTCACAAACATGTCGCATGGTAAGATTAATCCTATCCTACTAATATTATAAATGCGAAAGTTTGTAAGGATGTGTGTGTTTGTTGCTCCTTCACGCAAAAATTACTGAACCGATTGCAATGAAATTTGGTACGTAGATAGCTGGACAATTGGAATAACATATAGACAACTTTTTATCCCGATAGTCCTACGGGATACGGACTTACGCGGGTGAAAACGCGGGGCGCAGCTAGTATTATATAAAACGAGACTCTAGTGCGAAGTCTTCATATTCAGAGTTAACTCGGTACCTTCTTTATGCTTTTAAGTTGGTAATTCCTAAGTTTGATCATTAACCCGTCGGCGTTTATAGTGATCCGTGAGGGTACTGAAAATAATCACAGTCTTGCGAAGATTTAATGCGCATTTCACACCGCTATTCCGTAACAGAATGTTACATTGTAAAGAGCAAAGTATAGCCTTCGTTTCTAAATACAGTTAAAACGATTCAATCAGGGTAATAAGTAACTGTGAGTTGTTATTTGTCTCCCGCGTTCTTACCTCTCCGTTTGCTTAATGACTGCTTTGACTAATTATATTTGTAATTTATGTATGGTATGCTTGATGAAAATAAACGTAGGAACAAGTTCGAGAGTTTTAAGTTTTTATAATATATTTTTCATCCTCAAGTCCTCTATAATCCATGCTTATTTTTATAAAGCTATGGAAATAGAAGTGTCTTTATTTATTTATTTATTAATAGATATGTACTCAATGTCTTGAATTTTTGATGTTCGTTTTAATATATTTTCAATTTAATATACGTTCGTGTTAATATATTACAAATCGTTATATTATTAGATCTTAATGTTGTTATTAAAAGCATATGTTTTGGCGGGAAGATTCACAGATTATATACTTGTTCTGATCCATAACCACATGACCAGTTGCTCCAGAACCCAATGTCGACATCACAGTACAGATGAGCACATCACGAGTTTCCAGCACGACCTACACAGGTGTTTGCGATTTCACTATGTTTTGCATCTAGTGACGATAATGATAGTGAAACTCGCTAAATATTGGTACACGAGTACACTGTGATGTAACTGACGGAGATGAGAAACTAGTTTCATGGTGATTGGTGGCATCTTCCGATATCGAAAGCTACCGGTCTATCAATACGAGATATATCACGAATTTACGAATACGCATGTCTTGTGTGAAACAGTTTAAATGTTAAGGTTGTTAATATACATTGTCATAAATCTGTATCGCGGGGAATGATGAAACGAGTTAAAATAGTTATCTATATATAAATATAATAAGAGTTATTAACAATTGTGCATGTATTAAATACTATTCGGATATAACTAACATTCCTATAACATGCATGTGATTAAGATAAACTTGAGGATTAATAATATGGTTTTAATTGTAATTATGAAATAGTAGGTATATTTATAGGGAATTAAAACAGGTCACGATGTTGATCGCGTAATTACAAGATCAAGACAGATTTAAATAAAAGTTTATTGTAGAATTGTTATGTTCATATAAATATTGACTTCGCATTTTATGTTATATGTTTTAAAAACAATAAATTAAGTGATTAATTTATAAGCAGCTGCTATTTTTCTACATAAATACAATTCTTACGATTGTAATTCAGGAAGGATGTTATATATTTATATATAGAATTGAATACGTTAATAAAAGAAATGTGTTTATTTTATAAAGCACTAAAACCTCCTTCTGTCAGTGATTTTCCCTTGGAAATATTAATTCTAAAACAGAAATAGCCGCATGCTATCCTGGTAGGTTTTGTTCATAATTTTGCTGTTTAATTGACCGGCTCTGGCTCGGTTGATGACCAGACATGGGAAAGCTGCAGCCGTACACGGTATTACACCTCCGACCACTTTCTGTTGTCCTGGTATCTGGTAGTTACCTCATTTGAAATTCTTATTAGGTTTTTAATGGAAAACTAACTGAATAACTTAGAAAAAAAACAAGATTTAGGAAAGACTATTTGAACGTCACATAAATTGCATTTAATTTATATTATATTGCATTGGATATAAGAAATAAAAACAATGGCTATGTCTCAAGTTAAACTGATGTGATCTTTTACTATTTGTGGTTAAAAAAGGTGAAAAAAAAGGTTTTAGCTAAGGCTTACATGTGGACATATTTTTCCCATTTTCCTTATTCTTCATGACAATTCAATTGGCAAAATCCAATATTGGTACATTTCGGTTCCAAAGATACAGTGAATTTGTAATTCCTACGCTTTCGTAATTAAATACCATTCTAATAGCTTTCAGTGTCCCCAAAACCCAATTAGGTTTTGACCTAGGTTATCTAAATCGAAAAATTGGTGTGTACAAAGTAAGTATTATACTGCAATTTCATAATTGGTGTTCAATTTGTGAGGATAAAGTTTGGCAATGATAAAAAAAAAAAAGTGAAGTCCCGTGTCCCCTAGTATGGGGCAGATGATGAGCATCTGTTTCACTGATCGATTTTCTTTACGGACAAGTAGGTGATCAGCCTTCTGTGTCCTGCCAGACCGAGATATTTTTTTTGTGCGTCCCCACCGGGAATTGAACCCAGGACCCCTCGGTTCTAGGCTCACGCGTTAACCACTGTACCAAGGAGACGGTCAAGTTGCCAATATACGGAATGTTAAAATACCTACGCACATTTCATATATTATTATTCTTTCTTAAATTACACAGCCGCAATTGGAGTATGTTTCAATTATACTTTTGTACGAAAAGAAAATGTAATAGTATCATTTAAATATGCAAATTACGTAGAGATTCCTTCAAATATTTGAGTAATAGTTATTTGAGTATAGAGTTCATATAGAATTCTTAGCACGCGATCCGTAAATTAGTCATGATTGTCATTGTTAAAGACAGATTTGTTCAGTCTGTCACAACTTCTATTACATTTTTCGATTCTATTTCATTTCGAATTGCTTTTATTAGTCTCAGAAGCGTATGACGAGGTCAACGTTTGCAGACTATTTTGCCAAAGAGCTTATCGAATCGTTTAAACCATGAAAGTGTATTATTATCGTACAAAAGATAAAGCAGATACTATATTGAATCTACAAAAAAAAAACAAAACAAAGAAATGGAAAGGAGTAATATTTAGATTTATAATACATTAAAGCAGAACATAATTTGAAATGTATCTATTATTTTATTTTATTTTTTTTTTTACTTTTTGCGGCATAGCTATGCACCATGTTATCTTTCTCATACATGTTATATATGAGAAAGATAAAAATCATTTAATATGTAAATTATACTATTTTTTACACGGAAAATATAAAACTTTATCTTGGCTTTAGTAAAATGATAGGCAAGGGAGTCCTATAGTATTCTAGTCTTATGATATTATATATAACTAGCTACGCTCGGCGGTTTCACCCGCGTAAGTCTGTAGTTTTTGCGTGAAAGAATAACAAACATACATACACGTACGTATACATCATCCTCACAAACTTTCGTATTTATAATATTAGATTGGATTGGTTATGTTTTCAATAATTCGGTCTGTAATTCACTTAATGCCACCGCACGTCCGTGCTTCCTTTCACAAAGGTCATAAGCTAATTACAATTCGAGCTATAAACTATTGTACGATTTATTGCAATTTTATACAAAAATTATATTTCATGAATATTTAATGGAACTAGGCATAATTCATACTCAGTCATATGAATTATGTAACGTCATGCAAATAAATAACTATGTAATACATCAGTAATGATATAGCTAAAGCTGAAACTTGTTTGTATGTTCCAACATACTAATCTCATGAACTGCTGGAACAATTCGAGTAATTCTTTTAACCATAGAATACGTGATCTATAAATACTATCTGTTATATATGTACCATGGGCTAAACCAGGCCGGATCGCTAGGCAAAAACAATGCGAATTAAATTTTAAAAGAAATATCTAATTAGTCAAATTTCCTTCTGATTTATGTTGACTAGATATCTATGTCAATTCAAAAACATTGAACAGATAACACAAAGTTCTATAGTATTATATTGTCTGTGGTCGTATCATAAAATATGCAGCGTGAATGCAGCGAGAGCAGATTATGTAAAACGGAACAGGTCTGAAGGATTGGATGTGGGTCGTCGAGCTTTCCAACACGGTGCATAACCTCACCTCACGTATACCAATAAGTATCAAGTTATAATAGAGTTTAGTTTATGTACATCGCTTTTTAAAGACTCAGAATCAGTTTATAATAAGATGAATAAAAGTTAGTTATAATAATAATTTTACATAAGATAAGACTTCACGTTCACTTCTTTTTGTAGCGGATATTTCTCGTTCATCTAATGTTTAAATTAAATACTATTAAGTTTCTTTTTCTTCATTTATTCAATCATTGTTAAAACAAATGTACTCAGTGGATCACTTTTTGTATAAATTCATTTGACTTTTTGCGTCAGACCAGATTTTATAATTTGTAATTTTGCATTTGATGAAAAAATATTTAAAATCATTAACCAATAAAATTCTTATATAATCTGTGCGTGATGTAAAAAAGTGAAGTAATCCAGTTGGCCGCGCCTGCACTTTCCCTGCGCCGAACCCACACCTTACATATTTTAAGATATGTCTCATAATTGACAAGTGCGTTAACCAGCATATGTTACAACTTTCTTTTATAATTATTTATTAAACATGAAATAGAAAATATCACATCCTCCTCATATTTTTTGTTATTTGTCTTACCTAACGCATAATATTTAGGTAGCATAATCATTGCGGGATTGGGAAACCTCATAGAATAGTTTATCTGAACGCAAGTGGTGTGCATATGATAGTACTAAGTAAGTATTCTGTTTTCCATAGAAGAAATCCGCTCTCACGATCATGACCTTGAATAAATAGTGTAATTGAGTAGGACAGATTACATCCGGAATAGTGACAACGAAATTGGCGGGAGCTGGAAAATTAATCTGTCATCGGACGTTTTATTTCTGTTTTATCTATATTTGAATACATGTTTCCAATGGTCGCTAGCATTATAACAATTTGCTATCTATAAATAATAATGTGTCCTGTTTAATTTATACGATTAATTTTCTTTCTTTTTCGTTTCTCGTTCTGTGTTGTTGTATATTATTCATTAACCATATCAAAATAATATGTTTGCACGTAATAAAATACGTATATGCACGTATATGGCATAAAAATTATTGTCGACATTGAATAGGCAGTGTAATGAGTAAGCAATTTACGTTTTGCTGTGATAGAAAATTGTTTCGCTGTACGCCTGTCCACTAATTGTGACATCAAGGTCGACGAGAGCTAACAACTGTATTTACGTTACGTTTTTATATGTAGTGGATTCGCCAATACTAGATGAAATAAAATCTTAGTTATTGTATATATTCAGCCATTGAGAAATTTACCTATAATTATTTATTATTTTATTTATGCAGGTTTTGCAGGAGAAGAAGAAAGTATTATTAAGGTAACGTTGAAAGAATTGTAAATTTTAGTTTTTAATTTTCGAATTTTGCTGTTCTTGTCAAGTTATGAAATGTTAAGTCCCATAAATAATGCAGCTTCTAACCAGTAGATTATTAAAGTATGTTTATATGTATCTATATTTAAATATTATTCAAGCGTCTACAATATAAGTGGGTGCTTAAGAATAAAATATATGGATGTAAGTTCAAAGTATTGCAATAAAAGGTATGATTATTTTATTTTTAAAGCGGATGCAGCGACTGGTTCCAAAGGCCTTTGAATGTCATACGCATTATATAATTCAGAAAGTTTTCTTGTAGCTTTATAAACTTATCGGTTGGTAAAATTGCAAAAATTATTTCGTTATATTTATGAAACATATTTGCAATGCAGCATAATGATTAAATTAAAAGAAATAAAACGTGAAAAAATAATGAGTTTGATTTGTTAATGAATACTTACAAAATCTTTAGCACTTAGAGCAGATATGTAAGTTAGTAATTAGAGTTATTGTTGTATAAAAATTATACTCGTTAAGATGTTACGGTAAGTGAACAATATGCTATTATCAAAGTATTACGTGATAATAACATACATTCACACTCGCATCGGGCATTGCCGAGGCGAGGCAAGCCGCGAGGCTGGGTGGTTAATGGTGAGATCGCTAAAGACAATTTGATTTAATATGATTGTGTGTAAAAGTTGAAATTACTAATATTTTTTTTATTTCTTAAGATTTAACTTAAAATATAGCTAAGATAAAACTACTCGAAAGCTACTTATGAAGAAGTGAAGATCATCTACACTAATAGTCTAAAGAGGCAAGATTTTATTGTTTGTTTGTATTGAATAGGTTCCGAAACTACTAGACCGATACAAAAAAATTACAAAGTCACGTATCTCTGAGTATCATAGGCTATCATTTATTTTGTTTTAACTTAGATTTTAACCCAGGCTGAACCGGGACAATAATTTATAAGGGATTGTTCCAGGACTAGAGGTTATGCAATCTATCGCGCCAATCATCGTTTTGTTTGCGTATATAATGCGTGATTCTAGACGAAAATATAAAGTTAGCATAAGATATTTTAAGCTATTGATGATCGATCGTAACATTGACGTAAAAGCGCTAGGAAAAATTACCTTCATATCCTTTTACAGTTTCCGCCTTATTGTAATATTAATCACAGCAAAAACTCTAATCATTTAACCAATAGCCTATTTTCCTGTTTGCGCGATTAGAAAAGATTTTAACGGCAATTTTATTCTAATGTTTTGCATTGAATATGGAATATTTTATAAATCTTTATTGCTATAATTACTTGAATAATTAATTATTGTTGTCTAATGGGGTACAATATAATAATTATCTTTAATTATATCACCACAATCCGTTCATGGGTATGAGACATAAAAAGCCTCGTTTTTTATGAATTTTTATATGACCTCAGGCAACCGAACTATATTTTAAAACATAAACTCCTCTTAATAGAAGAAGTATTTTGCTAACCGACGTTAAAAAGGATGAATTTCTCAATTCGACTGTATTTTTTGTGATTGTTACCTCATGATTTACCAAACATGACCCAGTAGAAAAGTCATGAGGTTCCTTTTGATTATTCTTTTCTTATTTAAAAGCGGATGACTTCCGAGTGATCTTATTTAAATTTGTTTTAATTCTAACAATTTGAAGGCAGTTTAGTTTCTTTTTAAATAATTATTTGATATAATAGGTCTTGGTCTAAGAATAACCAATGTTTTATCGACATAGCCAAAATGGCATTTATAAATTTGCTTTAAAAATATATCAAATAAATTCCAGTACTTACCAAGAAAGAACAGGATATCAGGAAGCTCGGCGTAGCGGAGCAATGTCACAGTTTCAGTTCTTGTTGTTCGAATGGGCACTCGTTTAATTGATTTCACAACGTGAAAACATTTCGAAATATCGATTATTCGTTAAAGTTATCGATTTAGTTTTGTACACGTTCACAGTCACAGATCGCACCTCACTACCTGCGGAAAAATAAAACTATCTGTTAAGTATGTCAGTGCAGTGTAAACAAAATAATTGTGAGAATAATTACGGTCATGCATTAGGGTCCATAGTTTTTTTTCCTTTAAGGTAATCAAATTATACATCTTATATTTATAGATTAAGTGGTGTGCTAATACAATATATCGCAATGAGTCTATATATGTTTCCTAAAAAAATGGGTTGCTTGGAAGATAACGCTACTTACAGTACGTACATTTATTTATACCGTTTATGTTGTATCGTTTCGTCTCATTAATTGGTGCAATGTATTTATTAAAATATTGTAACAAAAAAAAAATAATTGAATTTGAAAATCTTTTATTATACAAGACTGTAGGACGTTATATATTATAACCAAGGTTTTCATTGAAATAATGCGGATATAAAGTTGACTCCACGGCACAATATACAGTTTACTAGTTGCAATCTTTAAGATATTTTGAAAGCTATTTCAAGGTAATTGTTGTCGTGACTAACCGTTTATTGGTTGTTACTTGTATGTTTAGTCCATACAGTGTGATTATATAACATACAGGATGCGTAGTTTAGGTACTGATCTTCGCTGTTAACTCATAACCTATTATAAATATCGCATGGAAATTGCATTAATAACATCTTAATGTACTAAAGATCTCTTGGGAGCTATATGTTGTTAAAATGAAAATATAAATGTGCTTAATTAAAAAGATAAATGGATTTCAGAAATATTATATCTGAAAAATTATTATTAAATTGAATTTTGACTGCTTTTACAGACTGCTTGTATGCAGTAAATATGACGACAATCACGAGATAGTTATTTTCCTAGAAGAGATTGTATGAATAGTTGTTACAGATAATTTTATCGCAGACTATTTCGTATGCAGAAGGTAAACAAGAAACTGGCCGCATTAAAAAAATATAAAAAAAGAGTTAAAAAAACATGTTTTACATTAACGATTCAGAGGTTAGGTTTACATAAACACAATTCTAAACTCTTTTATTTTACGAGCACAAAATAAGCTTATGAAAGATAACGGGTGTAAACTTTATAACAATTGCTTAAGTTCAAACATGTACAAAGTAAATAATCTTGTAAGAGCAATTACTAATTCTGTAAAGTTACATTTATGACTAAAAACAAAGGTCAATTACATTGCTTTGTGCACAATCTCTCGTCAGATAAAGAAATTACAAAACCCCGCGTAGGCTGTCTGTCTGTTTTATATACGCACATAATACTTACTGGTTAAACACGGTTAAGATTAATTTTTAATGGAACAATAACTTTTATGCTTAAAAAATACAAATTCCTTTTAAGCGTTTATTTATGAATTGTTTATATGATGAATATTGTTTGAATTTGAATTTGAAGCTATGAAATGAAGGGTATGAAAAATTAAAAGAGTAAAGGTTCGAAACGCAAAATTAATTTGGCTTAATATTTTAATAATTTGAAAACACGAACCTTTAAAATTATTAAGCTCTCATTTCACATAATTTTAAATGCGTTATTTACTACCGTTGGAAAATACTTGAAAAATGTCAAGTATTGGCATCAAGGTTTATATATATAGCTTATATCGCTAGTTATCGAAAGGACTTAGTGTGGTCAAACAGACCTTGCTGCGGTATGATACCCAATAGTTAAGTTTAAATAATTGTACTATGTTTGAACTGTTGAAATAATATACTTGTTGCTAGCTTTAACCTGCGACGTGCTTCGCGTGGTACCCAGGTAAAAAGTCCTAATGCTAATCCAGACTATACACTGTACCAAATTTTGTACAGATATGATAAGTTGTTATCTCGTAAAAGACTAACAAACATCCATCCAGTTAGTAGGATTTTGACTTCTTGTTTCATAAACATAATAATTTTAACTGTATCTTAATTCATGTATGGATACAAGTTTAAAGTTCGGTGTTTGTAAATGATTATGAAAGTATTTGGTCGTAATTTAAATTATAATAAAATTAGTAAATGAAATTATAAAGTTTATTTCAGAAATCACTGCATAAAAAGGAATACTTTACATATGTGGCTTTTCACTCAGAATATCTTCATAACATTTAAAATATTTATTAAAAATTCTTAATGTATTGAGTGGATGCACTTATCAAGAATCAAGTCTCGATGACACTTGTGCTTGTGAAGTAATTAAAAATTATCATAATTATTCATAAAATTGCAATTAAAACAACGCAATTATCCTTGTTATGTTCCATAAGAGTGTTACATAAGAAAAATATTTATTAAAATAAATATTGATGTTATAAAAGATATTCCATGGAATTCGTCATGGAATTATTAGTACATTTATCCTTATTAACTATCACATATTATTGCTTTTGGTATGTTGTTTCGCATCTGAATCTACGATGATGAATAATTTTATTCATATTTACAATTGATATTGCATTCAACATATCGTTTTATTATTATTGGGAAATGCGCATTGAAATATTTGATCGTAATTATAACATGATTAATACATTGTAATGTAAAATTTGTTTCATAATATTGCAAATATATAATGATTTAATTCTTTCGTTAATTAAGATTTTAGTTCATAGAGATGTCTTTATTGTTACTTCTTGTTTGATTTGTAAATACACAGAAAACGTGCGTCATAAGAATATATGTAGCCTTATAAATGTTCCATGTCTCGCAGAATTATCAAGATAAAAAATAAAAGTACTACTAATATACAAATAATGCTCTCCAAGAGAAAATTTGGTTTGTATATTTTCTAGCTAAATATATTAGGTGCTGCTATATGTAAATAGCGAGTAAGTATTAGTTGCAAAAACGTTACTTGCTTTTCTTTGAAAATATTGGAATATTCCTACAGTGAATCAGTTTAACAATGTTGTATTTTCTTGTATTTGATTTTACGCTAGTACGTTGTCAATAAATACAGATAATACAATTATAAAAAGACTTAATTTCTAAATAACAATGTTCTTAAGAATATTAAATCATATATTATATACTTATGCTTTCATCAAGGACATTTATGACTAAATCGTTGTTATAATAAGAAAGAACAAAAAAAAATCTATAGAATATATAATCAAAATTTAAATTTTATAACTATATTTAATATTTAAACTAGCGGCGCTTAGGTATGCATATCATACGTTTTCGTTTTCTTCAGTTTGAGTTATATAAATATTATCATATTTTAATTGCCTTTTCTATTGAATAATGTTTAAGTTAGTAAACACTTTATAATAAATTACCATTTATTATTTATGTATAATTAACAAGACTAATGAGTGCAAGTTTTTACTATTACCTAAGTGTCAATTTTCATTTGGCTTTGGTAGAAAATTAATATCTTATCTGTTAGTTATATTCATACTAATTTTACTTGGAGAATGTTAAATTGGTAGTTACTTACAAAATATTTCACTTCGTTTCAGCAATATAAATATTAAACATATGATATAATTAATTTATGTAACTATGTCTGAAATATTGAAATAATTATTTGCAAAATTGAAAAAATGCCAGCGAAAGTAACAACCAATACCGCGGTCATAAAATAAAAAATCAAGTTGTCCGTTAACGTACGGAATCTCAATTAGAGGTTTAAAATGTCAAATTGAGCGGTTGACCTCGTTACGATTTGTTGACCCACTGGTGGCACCTGACCACTGGTTACCGAGCCTTTACGTAATATGTTACGAATGATCTGTTTGATTTGTGCTCATACTTCAGAATCGCGAGATATGCGTTCCATCAGTTAAATAGGAACGTTTTCGAATGAACTTTCCCGTGAAAATAATGCGTAGGCGTTTAATATTTATATACGAATGGCATGAATATAACTTTAGGTAAAAATAATTACTTATGTAATTAACGAGTATTATGTAAAATTATATTTAGTAGGCAAAAATGTTTAAAATGCCTAGATAAGTATTTAATTTATAATAGGTGGATTTATAAGGCAGTTGCTTTTATATATCTTTTACAAATATTAGTATGTAAGAATTAGAGCCAGATATTATTTAATCGGCGGATTTAGATTTTTATAAAGTTCATTCGATATATAAAAATTATTATTCGGTTTTTACGTACATAAATAAGTCATAGTTTTGTCCATAGCAATTGACGTATGTATGCATTTACTGTTTTATTTATTGCGATGGTCACTGCGCATTTACAATTAATTGTATGGGGCCTCGTGTAAGTGGGTATGACACGTAATCATCTGTCAAGCGTCAACATTAAAATGAAGCGTGACCAATGGAAATTAAAATGTTTTTCATATTTTTCTTAAGCATAATTAATAATTATTTATAGATTTTTTAATTTTTTATAATATCATCTCCGTACAAGTGTATTTTTAAATAGAAATTTATGAAACTTTATAAGGTTTGACTTTATATGCAAAATGGGATTTCAATACATGTTTACCACTTAATTGTAGGTACTCGTTACCTTTTCCTTAATATTATTTCCTTCGAATTATCCCTTTAATAATTTTCCATATCTTTTAAAGTTGGCAATCCATTTGCAGAAGGCCTCTGCAAATGACTGAAAATAATTGTGGGCAGTTCATAGCGCTTACCAGAAGCAACCCAGCAGTTTCTTTGTAGATTATGAAATAAAAAATTTTAATGAAAAGGACATCTGAGAACGATCCACGTATGGTGCTTCGAAAATATGACAATCACTGAAATTTTGCACATGTTTATTTAATGTAAACTGCAATTAATACTATAAAAAGGCATCTTTTGTATAGAATAAGAAGCGCAGCTCCGTATTACAAAGATCGAACACGAGAGAAGGCTTGTGGCCTAAGGCGCTCAATCGGCGGTAATTTTTCTTTCGTTTTGTGGTGTTATTATGAATTTTTATGCTATGATTGTGTAGTCGCACAAAACTTGTATTCTTTTTTCTTTTTCATTATTGCAATGTTTTAAAATATCCTTTACCTAATGCATCTTATCTTTATTTTTATGATAAGATAACTGTTTATTTCATAGTGAAATTAAAAAGGAAAATTGAATAGATATAGTTCTGAGCTATATTATATAAGATTTTATTATGTTTAAAATGAAAATTTATTGATGTGTTTGTCTTAATATTTACTAGGCTAGTATATCCCACTGTCTGGGTCGTGGCGAGTACTAGAATCGACTTTTTTATTCTAATAAGCAATAAGGCTTAAAAAACTGCAAAGTATTAATGTATTCTACCTTATTATTTTGCCATATAGATAACTGATTATACAGCCGACTTACCGATCAAGTGGCAATTGAGTAGGTATGTTTCATAAAGGTTCACGTTATACTCGCATGGGGGGAGTTTCATTTATAGGAGACGGTTTTCTAATTTTCAGAAATTACAACGATAATTTCATAGGTTCTTGAAATAAGACAATCATACAGAAGGTAGTATGACAAAGAATTTCTATTTTTTACATTCATTATGTTAAAGCAAGCGGAGACAAATCCTACGAAGCAAAATTTAAAATCCGTTCAGCTTCATGAGTTATAAATAGTGTAACAACCCGACATTCATTTATATCTATCTATAAAACTTTACACTAATAATATGTAGGTCTCACTTTCTTATTATAAAATACTCACTTAAACAAAATATGGTGCTAACAGATTTTTAAACATCCTCTGCAATGGATATGTAATACACACGTAAGTTAGACGTTTTAGTATAATCGTGTTTAAACAAATATTAGGTTTCCCGGCTTCTTGTTAAGAACTGGTTGATAATCGTGTAACTAAGAAGTTGTTTATTGTTCGCTGTTCAAAATTATAATATTTTGGATAAATGGTTTAGACGGGAATATTGCAACGTTTTTATTTAACAAAATCGTGTTTATAATTTTATAATATAATAAAAAACGTTGTGGTAGATATAAATAACACTTTTAAATCTTTCAATTGGTGAAATAGTTTCGGATAATAAAAACTAAAAGCAATTTTTCTTGTTTAAGTCTAACAGAGGATTGCATTTACTATTTGTAAAGAAAAAAAAAAAATTTAAAATATAATAAAGCAATAAATAAGTTTAAATCCGGCCTGGAAAAAACAGGGGTATTGCATTTATGTAAAAATCGCCCTTGCCTGTCACGCGAGCCCATAAATATTTATAAGCAACCATTACCAATTAAAGCAGAGTAAAAAATCTATTTGGCAATTGGGAGCCAATTCATTAGAGCAGTAAATGGTGCCTGACTAGTGTTTGTGTCCGAAATAACTCTTGAAAGTAAGCGGTGGTTGTCGACCGGTCTCCGAAGGCCAACGGGCGTGCGCTTTGTCTAATACGACGGATGTCACAAGCGGGAGCGTTTTATTGGAGCTTAGGCCAATGCTGAGACCAAGAGACAGAGGTAATATCGGAAGAACGCGATTTAAGGAAGTCGGAGCGAAGTCAAGGTTGATAAACTATTAGTGAATCTGGCTGTTGTAAGAATAGGTTAGGGATTGAGTCGGAACTAAATTGGTTGTAAATATATGGATCGTGCGTTTCGAAATGATGAGATTAGGGATCATATTTTGCTTTCGATTCAATATTGCTATAATGTTTAATTTATATTTAACTATTTATTAAAATAATTTTATTAACTAGAAAAGATTGGTGCTTATTAATATCGTTTATATAAGTAAGGGGCTCGTAGTTTAGTTAGTTTATTTGGTAATCTTTGACTGTGATAACAGGCAGGTTTATATACACGAGGAACGACATTTCTACAATCGCGAGATCTTGTCAAGAACACCATATCGAAAGGTGCAGAAATACTGCAGTAAAAACGCATACTGCACCACTCCCCGCTGATATGTGTTGCGTCTCGCTCACTCTTATGCAATTATGCCACTGTCTCGCTCCACCAAGAAAAGTTTCCAAAGCTGTTGTTATTAAATAAATTTGTAGCGAAATCCTTTCAAAACAATGATATTTAGTAACTGATTTATGTGCTGAATCGTTATTACAATGACCGCATATTGAGAAAATATAGATAATATTTATTATTATAGTTTATCTGTTTCTTTTATTCTAATAATGTGCAAGACAATATCCGTTAGAAATATCAATATTATCTATGCTTAGTGAAAAAAGACTTTTGTTTCTGTAATTATATGTTCTGTTTCTGGAATAGATAATATAGACTTCTATTTCTAAAGGAGTGATAGCAAATTTGGTAGCAATACGTAACGAAGGATTTGCTTTATCGATACAGGAAATTCATTTCGAGGGTGAGTCACAAACTTTAACGGACATGCAGATATTGTTATTGTTAGGTACTTATAAATTTGTATAATTAATGATGTTTTCATGAACGTTGACTAACTTTATTTTATCTTTTTTCAGAACATTCGTATGTATGGAATTATTATCTAATTTTATAGAGCAATATTGATTTTTATACAAGCATTAGTGGGACTAAAATATTCAGATCAATAGATATATAATTAATAATTTAAATATATCTTGCTTACATTTTTCTCGAAATATCTGTATCCGTCGTATTTATTCAATGAAACGATGATATTATTTAAATTAAATATAAAAAGACAAATGTCCAAGGAGTTAATATTAATCGAAAATGTCTCAATATAATGGGTTTCGATAACTTTGTTTTCGTATCCTAATTCGAGATTACCACAAGGTCAAAACGAACCTGTTTTTATCTTCAGTCTCTTTAGAGAATTCTCACCAAAACATCGAAATTATTTCCATCGTTTTTGTTGTACCATTTTTGGGCACGCAGAACGTTGTTTATTGGAAACCAAAATTCCAAATTAAAGGACCCATAATGTTATTCCGTGGAATTGTTATGTGCTTTGGGTCACACACACAGTTGAAGATAATGCAGAATACACGTATTAGACTTATCTGAAGTCTAAGTACACATTTTTAAATGTATTTAATGTTCACATTAAAATAATGTACTGCCTGCCACCGTAAAACTTGACCACTGTGGCTCTTTAAAAAAGTTCGTATATTTTTTATACTATACAATGTTGCTAGGTTAGTTATTAAATTCTACAGATAACGAAATTATGAACAGACAATTAACAATTGAACTCAGCTACTGATTAAGCGGGATACCTGTTACATAAATTATCATTATTTAATGATTTAAATTATGTAAGCCGCAAACAACTGCGCAACAAACATCGTAAAATGTGGGAGTTGTGTAAAGAAATTAAAATAAATCATATTATTTATACATTGACTGCACGTTTATCTGATTATTGAAGACGTGACGATTATTCATTTTATTATCGACCTATGAGAGCTAAGGTAATATTTGAATTATGTAACTGATATACTATAACCTTGAATTCATTTGACATTCGATTTTTATTTAGTTTTATCGTATTATTAAAAATGTATTTTACTTCAAATATTCGTATAAAAGTCCGGTTGGCTGGAAGTTATCGCTTCTTAGCGAAAGGTCTAGTTTACCAGTTTATATTTTTGTCACTTAATGCATAACAAATCTTTTAATTTATTTGATATCAAATTTAAATAGAAAGAAAAGGCTTATACTTTTAAAGGTTTAGGCATCATTTAACAAGAATAAAGTGTCTTGTTTAATTCGATTTTTTGTTATTATTTTAGTATCATTAGAATTATGAAATTGGTGTCGTTAACTACGTGACTAACTAAACCTATGAAAAATAAATTAATTACGTGACAGTATCTTTATCTTAATTTAATTCTAAACCGCTTAAAATTTGATTCAATACATATTATCATAAACCTTATTATAAACAGTTATCTGCTATCGTATTTTAAGTTTTAGTCTAAATTCTCGTGATTGGATATAGCCTCGACTAATTCCGAGTATAGGCTATTGTATTTCAGAAATGTATTAAACGGAAGGTCAAAATCGGGGAATTATAGACGGCTCGGACCCTCGTCATTAGTATGTTATTTAATAAACTACTTTTCGATAATTATAAAATAAATGATCAACATGCATAATGATCTTTTTCATGTAGTTTTTTATTTGGCTCTATGTTAATACCTGGTGACGTTAGTGAAGTAAAATTAGATTAATTTATTTGAATATTTAATTCACATTTATTGGTTTGTATATGAATCGTCCGAAATATTGTATTTATTTTCTACGTGGGATTTGATAATAGTTTATATTCACAATTCGAACGTGAGTACATCGTGGGCAAAAGCTAGTATGTATATAATAGAATTACGCTTTCTCATTTTCGGCCAAACCTTATTAATATGTAACTAACTATCTTTCCACACGCTTTGCTCGCATAGACGCAGAAAAGATAGACCCAGGGTTTTCCTCGCACGTTCCCGTCCCGTGGGATTTTCGGGATAACCACTCTTGTGACCGTCTCCTGGTACTAAGCTACCTCTGTACAAATTTTCAGCCAAATCGGTTAATCCGTTCTTGAGTTATAAGTAGTCACACCTCTTTCTTCTATATATATATAAATTAATTTTCTTTAATTTCGTTCATCACAATATGATAAACCTACCTACACGTAATATGTTCCTAATGAATACTCAAACCTACTCAAAATTTAATATGCTAATACCCAACGGATTTCACCATGAATATAACCGCCGTTTAAATTATAATCCGTCGGTTATGTCAAATGCATCACACATAATGTCATATTAAACAGCTGATTTAAATTGAACGACAGTTTTTTAGAAATTGAGGCTTATACGCTGCCGCTACTATCATCGCTTAGATAATGTTAATATATTATTTAAAAATATAGCTATATGTAATTCCGTAGACGAATGACTCTTTAGGAAGCTTCTAGAATAATATCTAAAGCTTTTATAAATAGTTGAAAGTCATTCCCTTATTCAAAGCGACCAATTCAATGAAATAAGATAGAACTATTTTCACTTGAGAACTTTGTTAAGATAAAAAAAAATCAGTAAAGGTTTTAAAATAAATGTTTAAAATGAATGTTTTGCAAATACAATATAATACTATTATTATAAAGAGCGGAAGAATAAGGAATAAATAGCTTAAGACGGATAGCATAATATTATTTGGGTTCGAAATATCCAATACTATTGTTAATGTATATTATAAACAGTAAGCTGATTAGCAATTTTATTCAGGTAAAATTACAAAAATCTAAAGAATCTTTGATTTATTGCATTAGTAGGATTAAAGTGGGATATCACGCGTTATGTGTCCAGGTAGTGAGGATTATAGTATTAAATCCAGCGTAGCATTAAATCTTTAATTTGATATCTATCCTATTTCTACAAATGTTACTATCGGGAAGACTTAATAATCATTTTGTAAGGTTTCTACACCCGCATGTAAAGCTGAGGGAGATAACGTAGTATAGTTTGAGGCAAGGCAGGTTGTGAAAAGAGAATACTGTTAAAAAAGCCATAGAGACTTCATTTTTATGTTTATTATTTAATAATTACACTAGTTGTACATTTTAAAACGATGTAAAATTTTAGGTTACCTTAATTTATCTCGATAGTTTTTAGAAATATAATATTCGTGGCTAATATTTAGAGTTTATACACAGGAATTTTGTGTTATCTGGTCCGATTATAGATTTCAGTTCGCTAGAATTGACCGTATTTTAATAACAAAAGAAAAAAACAATAATGTTATACACGACTTTGCTATTAGATGACCACAGACTTCAAAATTTTTTATGTAGTTTGAGTTGGTATATAAATAACGTTTTAATCAATTTATACTTTTTTTACGTATGAATTATGATTTTTTTAATAAGATAAGTGTATAAATAGGTTTTTTCTATACAATCCCTTTAGAAAATTATAAACTAATACCTAGTCTTGCCATAAATATTGTAATAAAGAAAAAAGAAAATTGTTAACTGCAAATAACATTTATTACTT
>NC_052112.1:8204514-8254299 GCF_012273895.1 Zerene cesonia | reverse complement strand
CAGATTCGAAATTCAAATGTAATATTTTTTTATAATTAAGTGTAACAGTATTTATGGCCAGACTAAGTATATATTGAAGCGGAATATTTAAAGTTCTACAATAAAATAATATTTTATTCGATTTAAATTATGTAGAAACTCATTAGGCCCTATAATAATAACATGTGCTTTCCTGATATAAAATTATTAGTATTAATACCCAAAATTACAAACTATCAATTCCTTTAATCGATCGTACATAATTTTGAATGCTCGTTTGAAAGGTGACGCAATGCCGTTGAAGTCTTTTCGCAAGACAAGTTTTTTCATCAAATTTAAAAATAGCTGATAACTACTAAATGAGCTTATCAATTTTGTATAAAACAGTACGGTCAGCAATAAATGTCATTTTTTGAATGTTTAATTAATTATCTATTATTTGAATAAATGAAAATAAAATTTGTTAAAATTTACTAAACAAATAAATAAAGTTGTATTATTAACGTGAATATGTTTATGGGATACACAGAAAATTGTGTTTTGCAACATGTAAATTGTAATTTAATAAATATGTTCAAATCTTTAATTATTAGTAGCGGAACTCTATGTAAAATGCTAAAGAATTGCAATAAGCAGATTGCATTCATCATTGAGAAATTTTTAATATCGTACCTTAAATATAAAACAATACGTGTAGTTCGAAATAACGTAGGTAGAGATTTATTATTAACAAAAACGGAAAAGATCAAAGAAACATATAACAATGTCAGCAGGTGTAGCAGGTGGCGTATATAAATTAAACTAAATAAACATATCTAGGTAAGAAATCAGTAGAAAAGCATAAGTATTAATAAATAAAAAACTTAAAAACTTTATGTCTTTTCAAACAATTTAGCCAAACTATAAGATTTATGCGAAATTTGTAAGTTGTATAAAAACAGTTGAACGTCCCGTCTTAAGTATCAAGCTTCAGGAACCGGAACAAAAAAGGAACAAGGAGGGAACATTTGCACATCAATAGAATAAAACAAACCTGTATTTCAAACAAGGAATACAACACTGGCACAAAATCCAACAGTTTGTTCCACTGGCACTTCAATTAAAAAATGTGATGGAACGAAAAAAAATTCAAAAATGGAACGGTTAACGTTCAAACGTTCGAAATTCGAAGCGGCTGAGTCCGCGGTGCGCGCGCGAGTGGCGCCCGGTCACGTGCACCGGCGAGCGACCACCTGTAACCCTGTCGAGTTGGAAAGGTAAGCGTACGTCACTATAGCTCTTACCTCTTCCCGTCCTTTGTTGTGGGCTCTGTATTAGGATCCTTGTTTTGACGGTTGCGTTCCAACAGGACTTCGTTCACGCTTACAAAACAAGACAAACGCAAGTCGTAACAAAAACAGCTATGCGTAAACTTGAGTAATATATGTTTCAAAATTATTAATGTAATTAATTGCTTGGAGATTCGACTTATCTATTTAATTTCTACAGTCACTCCGAGATGAAAAGCGGGGAAACACTGAGAAATGGATGCAAAAGTTAATAATATAAATGCGGATGATACTTCATAATTACCTAGTCACTGGAAATAAACAATAGTACAGTGATCTAGTATTATTAAAATTAATGACTGTATTTCATAAAAAACAAGGATAATGAATAAGTGATATTGATTTATTTGAAGGAAGTAACATTCACCTGTCAGTAATCGTTAGTGTCGGTCTCTCTAAAGATGCAAAAATATATACGGAAGTATAAAAAATAAAAGAAATGAAACCGAATGAGCACCCATTTCTTTCGGATGTGAAAAAAGTAAAAGCTAATGTCGTTGTTAATTATATTTTATCTGCTGTACATGTTTTATGAGAGAAGTAATATTGAGGGATACGAAAACAATCACGAAATTAATTGAGTTCAGTAGAATATGTGTTCCTGATACTTTGAACGAACATTTCTTACACTTACATTACATATCTTACAAACATACATACTACATTACATATCTTGTCAAATGTTATTCATTAAAGCACAGATAACATAGATTGAAGTAAAAAATAAACACAAATGGTTTTATGCTGTTAACTGTAACAGCATCTTAAACAAAAAAAACGTCTTTATTCCTTAATATTCTTTTTCTACTCCTTTAGAATTATGAATTTTATTCGTTGCATATTTCTGGCTACAATCTTTTCTATTCTTCTACTTTCTAAAATTCAAAATTACTGGGGAATTGAAATAGTCTCATCGATTACGTTTCTGATTGTTGTGTAACCTTTAAATGAGTCAGGTTTAGTGATAAGATAGGAGCTTCAAAGCTTAGTTTACATTAAATAATATCATGTCTTCAAAAACAGCAGGTTTGTGTACGATATATTAGAAGGGCATTGCGAAGCTAAGGCGCAGGTAGCGTCTTATCTCATGCACTACTCAGAAATCGACTACGAGCCGAACACATTTCATGCATTCATTGCAACGTCTGATAAAAGAATAATGCAATAAAGACGATGTTTATAAGAATTGGTTATTGTTTATGTATTGTAGAATTTAAAATGTCTACGTTTTACAAAAAAAAAATATATGGTTTACTGATAAGGCAAAACTAAGTAGGGTTTTAGGGAAGGTTTCTTTATAAATTTGATTTGATTAAGGTAAAATGGAACCGAAGGAAACGAAAATGTACGTGAATACAAAACCTAACAAAATCTGTAGTACATTTTCTAAGATTCCATACCGTATTTTACATATTAGTACAAATTTATTGTTGTAAAGGTTACTTTTAACATCATAAATATTAATCGGGTCTTAAACATACGTGGTTAACGCTTTTTACACTGCTTAGACCTCATGTTATCGAACCCAAATGCAAAATATATTGAAATTCAAGATTATGAAAGAGAGTTTACTCAAAGTGAACATTACTCATGTTTATATTATTTGGTTACACATCATTTAGAAGAATTGCTTAAGCTTACTTGAATATTATAAATAGACCACGAGATAAGAATTATCCTTGTTTTGAAGATTTACTGTTGAAAAATAAAGAAAAATTAAAATTGCATAAAGGATTATTACTTACGAAAGACGAATACTCGTCTAAAGGTCGATCATTAGCACAAAATCCATAAATTACAGTAAAGTAAAACATCTCTAGTATTACAATTTACCGTGTTGCGGAAACGCCGTGAAATACCGCGGAGTTGAAATAAATCGTTTCTTAAGGGCATGGCTAGCTTATTGATGAGAATTTTTGAGATGAAATACTTTAGAGAATTAAAGATAATAATTTATGCAGTTTTGCATTTACGCTTAACATAAATTGATTGCAAAATAAGAAGCATGAATGATGAGATGATTTTGGATAAGTTATAACGATAATTATAATAAAAATTACGAGCAAATATGTATTAAGTATTGATGCATAATAACGTGAATAAAGCTAGTTATATATTATATGCTATATAAGTAAGTTTAGTTTCTAATATTTATTACGTATTATATAAAAGTTTTTAGCAATACTGCGACCATACCTAATAAAATAGAGGCTTCGATATAGTTACGTGTAAACTTTATTACTTTACACGTAACTGTCTCTTTCTCTCTTCTTTATCTCTTTAGTTCTCTGCTGCGAAAAAAATCGATTGCCCACTGTGGGACATTTCTCGTTCTGAACTTGCATTGTGGTATTTATCGTAAACAGAAAATATATAATGAAAATGAATTCTCAAAAGAAGGTGTTTAAATTTGGAGAAACACAGGTTTTAAAAGAAATATAGTATTTAAGAAAAAGTTTAATGAATGTAAGTATTCATTGTGGGTCAGACATCATTAGGAGCGATTCGCTTGATTGGCTTGCAATTTTAATACATGTTGTTAATTCTACTTCCGACTCTCCTTTATTTTTAGAGAAAGTTTCAAAATGGCGATGTAATTTAATAGATCCGATACTTTTAACTAACAAATCTTTTAATTTCTTAAAATGACAGGTGTCAAATTAAGTTGAATTACTCAGACTTAGATTAATCGTTATAGTCCTCCATGCTACTCGAAGGTCATTCTGTAAAGTGACTGTATTTATTTATACTACTTCTAATTAGGGAAAAATCAATGAAGTAGAAAACGCTTCCGTGACTTACAATCAATTTCTTCATTATTTATAAATTTAAGCGATTTTTCCTCTGTTATATTTTGTTCAGTTTGATTTTAAGTCAAAATTACCTTATTTAATTTAAGATACTCAAAGTTTTAAACGTAATATTTAATTGTTAAATATTCCATATTGCGAAGGTCGTAGATTTATCTATATATATTATAATTTTGAAAAAATGTTCCATTTTTAAACTGCTGCGTTTTTTATTTGTGTATTTTTTCCAGTCTTCTAATACATGTTATATTAAATCCTATTGAGATTCAGAGTAATAAATATGATCTGAGTGGTAGGTAGGAGACGCGATACATGCAGGAAGTGAGGGCGAGCAAGTGGGGCGAGCGCTCGACCGAATCGACGATATTGGGTCGAATGTCTTGGACTTCATGTACTATGTTACTTGGCGCATAGAAATGTAGGTAAGCTTGCTTGGGTTGCGCGTTTGGTTTATAGAAATTGTGTGTGGAATGTTCGAGAAAAATTGTCATGAATCTGTTCATACGGCATTAACATTATAAGTCAAATTAGTAAGTTAGTTGACTATAGTAGAATCTTGTATCTGTCACAGATTTAATTATTTCGGGGTTTTTTATGATTTACTCTAACGACGTTACGCATGTTTCTCTTTCAACGATTCTTCGTGACGTGTTCAATGACAATGCGGAAAAAACTACTTGCAGTATTATATTACGTCACGTTTAAATAAACTGCATCATTTAAACATTTTCCCTAAAACAAACGCAGCAATGTACACCACAGTGCAGCGCTTCGCCGCGAGTGTGACAGATCACAAACTTTATCAGCATTCAAACAGTACAATAGATGAATTATACTCGACTACCTGGCTCAATGGAAGGATGTGAATGGTATCTGAGGATGCCGTAACGCTTTGTTTGTGAATCAATCCAGGAATGTGGAGATATCGAATGACTTATGAGGAATAAAATTGTTTAATACTACACCTTAAACCATGCTTAAATTATTAGGTATAGTTAATATGCAATTTAAGTACTTTTGTAAGAGTACGTTTCTGTTCACGCCATATCATTGATGGCAAAAGCATTATTTCTGTAGCTTATGTGTAATTTTGGTGCACAGCTACATCACAACAAAATATCATTGAAATTCGTTCTGGAAAGAGTAACAAATATCTTTAAATTCAAACAAACTTTCGCGTCTAATATTAGCAAGATTTGATTATTTTACTATTGTTTGTTATTTTAGTCATAAATTATTACCACTAGACATTTGTCCACTAAGCAAATGCACTTCTATTTTAAATGAATAAATTAACCATATAAATAACCCTCTACTAATAAAAGCCTGAATTAAACACTTCTTTATTCACGACGTTTTTATGAGTCTGTTAACTTGTTATATTGATTCCTTTATATTACTTCTGAAGACGTAGTGAAATATTTTTTTTACATAGATAAAACATATGTATTTTAAAATATTAAGTTTTATTTATTACAAATAAAACATAATATTATATTCTTGAATCGTATACGTTTCAGTTTGCATTTTAAGAGAATAATTTAACGTTCAAGTATTTAATTTATTAGTAATTGTAAATAAAAATATATATTTAGTACGTTTAAATACTTACTCTAAAAAAATTGCTCCCACCTTTTCCCGAACAGATGCACACACGCACAAACAAACGAACTAAGAATGTAGTCTCCAGAGTTTAGCTATTAATGCAATTAAACTCTGTCGATCGTCATCAATTGTTTTTCGACGTAATGCCTACGAAGAAAAAACGTATAATTCCCATCGGTAGCAAACCGGTGAGACCACAGACAGTGAGTCAGTCTTAAGGATTCTCCCAAGTACAGAGTAACAAACTTTGTTATGCTTTTAAAAGTACTTTTCTCATGACATCATTCTAGATGATGATGAATGAGTTTTGCTCTGCATCTTTGCAATTTTGTAAAAACAGATAATCCTTCTGTGTATCTTTTGTCACATGTTTTCAAAACAATTAGCGCGACGTCTATACGAAGTCAGGAACTATAGACACTTCCTGGCTTTAAAATCATTATAAACCCACGGTCTAAGACACGGAATGAAGGTTCTCGTTTAATTTGTTAATGACCATGTCGAACACCATTTATACTATATTTTATTCACTTGATAAAACTATCCTTACCAAGTATGGTATAACTTTTCATTACACTCTTGTTTTCGAGTCACCAATTGCTCAAAAGATGGGCGTCTCTTCGTCTCCGAAAGATGTTGTGAAAATATTTATACGTATACCCATTGCGTGGGTGCATGCAATATTATTATAATTAATAAAATTCGGTAGCACACCTCAACGCATTGATTTGAACTTGTACGGTTTTGCGACTGGCGGAAATTTCTGCTTTTTTCGTTGAATTTGATATCATATTATTTTCTTCGAGAACGTTCCTTAATTTAATGTATATTGGTGCGGTCAGGGTTTTAACTGTTACTGGTTGTAAATGAATCATTCGATGATTTCAAAATGTTCGAAGAAACGGTTGGATTTTCTTAAATTTTATGGAATTATTCATAATTAGCACATATATTATTGTTTAGTTATTTATAAATGAATTAATTACATTGAATATCGTATATATAAAAATAATGGGATGTTTTTAGATACCTACGTAACCATTTCTCAAAACATGAAAGAATAAGAAAATAATAAGAAGCAAAAGATTATTTTATCTTTTGATGTTACTATGTGTTTTTACATTTACATTTAATTAACAACAACTAATTTTAATCTAGGTGAAATGTTCAGATTTTGCATAGTTTCCTAGATAGCAAGAATCTGTCCAATTTGCTGAGCTGTGGACTGAAAATTACGCAACTTAAACGAAACCCGCGGTTTATATAATTGATGGAATCGATTTTATTCATTTAATAAGAGTATTTTTTTACCTGATCTTAGCAGAAAATAGGGTTAGAATTATTATATATGTATTCTATTTCGTCGAATAGCATTCATAATGCACATAATCTAACTAATGTCATTAAAATGTCCACTTAGCTACGCTATCTAAAATTGAATAAATTATTTTGTTTAAATGAATTTAGATGGTTGTTTTTCGCACGTATTTTTGCTTTTTTGAGCAAAATTTACTATATTCATGTGGATCATACAAGGAAAATACAAGAAATACGAATTGATTTTTAATTTAAAGACAAAAAGATATGCAAATACGCAGCTCATTCGTTGTTTTAATATTGTTATTATTTCGTTACAAACTTGCGATATACAATAATTTCCAATCTAACAAATGTCTTTTAACTTCAAAAAGTGACAATCGCAAAATTATTGCGCGCTTACCTTCATGACCTATTATATAATCTACATTTAATTTGAGGCCTCGCCATGGCCACAAACGATAATTTCGTTATGGTTATGACTTAATACTGTTTACAAAAAAGTTTTAACAAGTATAAGTGATGCTCTAATGGTTGATATGGCATTTGGTTTGGGTGTCAAGGTGATTCGCAGTCTATCAACCGGTTTTTTAGGATTTGAAGATTTGTCATCTGATTTATAATAGTTGATTTGCTATACGAGTAATGACTAATTTAGATACCTGGTTTATGATAAAAAATCTTCATATAACTTGTCTTAATGAATCAGTCCGCAATTGAAGTTTAAGTTTTTATCAAATTATCAAACTTCATTAAACTTCATAACGTTCGTTTCAAAAAATATTTTTATATAATGTAAATCAAAATATAAAAAAGGTTAATCAATAACTTCGAAGTTAAACCTCAAAAAAGTATACATGGAAAGATTTAAACAAAACATAGAATTTTCTTTTTCCTTTGTACCGTTTCACTTCAATCTTGAGAACTCAGTTACTCGAAATTTGAACTCGAGTCGTGACATAAGCTGGCTCGACTGGTTTCATATAAACATCTTTGCCCTCTGTGCAGCCTTACTTTCTGCTTCATTTTATTATATAGCGTGTGAAAGAGACGGAATGTGGCTGCGAAACTATAAAGTTTACTTGTGAATAGTACTAGTAATAGCATGATATAATTTCAGGGTAAATGTATTTATGTGTGTCCGAATCCGATGTAATTTAATTTAAGTTTAATATTTTACCAACCCTTGTACATATTTATTAATTTTAGGATTTACTTTGGTGTCCAAAATTTTATACTTTACTACGCTACTAAACTTGGCATTATGATATTTTGAAAATAAAATGGATCCCTAAAGACTGTAAAAAATATGCTGTAAGATCATCATCATATAAAAAAACTTCAATTGAATATGTAATATAATCTATGGTTAGTAATGTTCAGGTTAATATTTTACAGTACGGTAGACGCTAGCTAGATACATTCACCTTCCTGCGTAGCGGCACTCATGATAGTATCTATTCCTATTGCCCTGGTACTTGAAGCTTCAACAGTTTTATTTTTGCACTCCGTAACTTGTTTATCTTTTATATGTAGCTTATCTCAAATGAAAAATATATCTGACGGACAAGCCGTTACAATTGTATGTTCTTTAGATGCTGGTTTTTTTGTTATATCAATGAATGCCATTCTCATCAGTGCGTAGATTCTTTAGTATAAAAACTTGGAACCGATTCAGTTGTGTTTGAAGGCTGTTTGTCGATTCACATGAAAAAGCTGATCTTGTCCTAATAACTGGGTTTATTGAATATAATTAAAAACCTCTTACCCATTCAAATTTAGTTCGTTACTTTTGTTATGAATCTGTGTGTTGAAATTCACGTTTAGCGTGTTTTGTTTTATTTTCATTAATTTTGAATGTATATTTTACGGGACATTTAAAAATATTTGATGATTTTATATGATACATAAATAAGCGTGACAATCGGTAATTAGTTTCATTGCTATTCTATTTTAGACGACTAGAAATGATGTTGTTTTATTCACAATAAATAGTAATATTCTTTATATTTACTCCTTGAGTACTTCAGTAATTTTTTCTCTACTGTGAATGTAAGTACTAAGTTAAAACACATAAAATCTGCATCAATTGTCAAAATTTTCAATCTTTCAATGGCTATTTCTTACAGGTTTGGTCCTGCTACTTTCACAAAGATCTGATTGAGAAGAAGTTAACCATCATCCGTTAGTTTTTTGTTTCGATTACTGGTAGTAAATAAAGTCAGAAAGTTCAAAAACTTTTCCGACTTTAATCATTTCTATTCTTTGAATTTTGAGCAATAGCATAGAATTATAAATTAATTATAAATTATATTATTATCTACATATTCTTCGGCAAAGTAAGACGTAAATAATACAACATTATTTTATAAACTCGGTATGGTGCTATATGTAAAGATAGTCATGGTATGCGGCAATTAATGTGTAGTGTCTTATGATAGATTTGAGATGTATAGTTAAATCATGCATAGTCGGGAAGAATATTCGAAAAATTATCGAATAAATGTTACAATTGTTTAAATTTTTGCCTTGTAGGGTACCGGTTATTATCATGGCACCACATTTTAAGGATAACCATCTGCATGAGTAAGCGTCAGTGACGTCATGCCTAAAAGATGACTGGAGCTAAGCTTTTTGTTATTTTATTTCACGGTCGAATTGTATTCATTATTATTAATATTATAATAATACTGTACCTACAGTTCAAGGTTCGGGTCGTTGCCAACTAGATTACACATGAATGTACCCAAATTACACTGATGTTTAATTATATGTGACGAGCAGAATACCTAAACATTAAAAGCACACTAAAATTAAAATGATATTTTTCGTAATTTACGTTTTTATCTCAATTTATAATAGACGCTATAGAAAATTTGTAACCGCGTATACATAAGCAATTTATTATCATTATAAATTTCCTTACCACTTTAAAAGAATATATTTTTAATTAATAGCATGCGGACCGGTTATGAGAGCCTCTCCATAATCCACAACGACCTTCCACGAAACTCCATATATTATGTTTTCTAATATATTTTTAAGTCCACCGTTTATAAATTCAAATAAAATACACAAAAGTATGTTATGAAGCATATGAGTAAGTGAAATACAATTTTTTTCTAACTGAAAGCTGTTGATTGAATTGTTTAGTTATCACATACATAATAGATATCTAGTCAAGCCTAAAGAATGTTCTTTTAAAGATAAATTAAATTTACTCTTAACAAAATAGCCATTCTTTTCTATGTAGAGCGTATTTGCTATTATTTACTACAAAAAAAGTTTTGTAAATACATGTAGTATGTTCAAAAGCCTTAGTTTATAATTTGACTTTAAATATGTAAGTTAAATTTTGGACAGTACGAGCTGCTCGTTGCGGTTCATTATTTAATACTAACGAACACAAATATTTATTCAATTTGGTGTGTCGTTTGGAATTTGTGCAAGTAAATAACTTTCGGCGATTACTGATATTCATTATATAAATGTAATACCCATAAGAGATAATAAGCAGCAGCAATTAACGTCACCAGAGACATGCGTATTTTATCGTGGTGTTTGTAATATTAAAGGTTAAAAAGAAGAACACACGATTTTTTATAAAATTTATTTGTTCAACATAATTAATCTAAATACTTCTAAGTATATTCACAGAGATATAAGTCGTATTTAGGTATAAATTATTGAATATTTCGTAATTAACATTATAAAAATTATAGTATTTAATTACATCTTAACTCTATGATTTAATTATTGTACAGCACTTATAACTAGTATTGTATGTTATAACTGATATTTGGTATGCATTATGTCATATTAAACTTTGCCATTTATATTTTAATCGCCTGCGATTTTTTTTTGGTAACTTAAAACCAACATTTTGCTATGAAAATTTTCACAGGCTTGGTAAAGTTATCATAATTCATATTTTTAATTCAACAGACTTTATCGTTATGAATGGTTAAGTATAATTATATTTTTTATGAAAAAATAACGTAACACGACAATTCAATAGACATAAAAGAAGAAAATCTAATTCAATTTGGAAAAATAACAATTTTAATAGCGCTTTAACACATAACATCATATATAAACATACAGGCATATACACATTTAAAACGAAAGATTAACTGGCATATAACATCACATAAGACTTGTAAATATATTATGTGATAGACACAGAGCCTCGGAACCTAGTGTCAAGGCTCCCATATGAGGGTCTGTATCTTGGTGTGCGTTGGCTCCAAGGGCTCCTACGGTTCTTGTAGCTGGAGCACGCTATGAGACTGTTCATTGCGGGAGGTCTAGATTGTTCCACGCTAATGCCGTAACGACGACTGCTAGGGGACAGATAGAAAGTTCTAGAAGTGTGGGTGTGTAAGACGCATTTTAGAATGTTAGTTTTTTAATTTCTAAATGTTAGTTTAAGTTAAACTTGTACAATAGAACGGCTAGTGTTCTGTTTTTAATCTAGATAAGTTTTGTTGTGGGTTTGCTGTTAGAAGCATTTCACATTTTCTTAAACTATTTTAAACTAAAATTCTAAAAAAAAGCTCTCGAGTTCGTTTTTTAATCTTAGTTGTAGGTATTCATTATTCACATACATATTTTCACAGACGAAACAAAAATTCTAGAATGTTAAAGGATTAATGCGTTTGCACATCTGGTTCTCTGATTGATTTTGAAACAACCTTTTAGTATGCTTGGCGTATGCGCGTTACAATCAATAGATAGTGGGATCTATCCTTGTTGAACACAGATAAAATCTCCATCGGACAGGACAAGAAAATTGATAACCTACTTGGGTATATTCAGCATTACACAATTATAGGCTTTATTCAAAGCCATCAAATTGAAAAGTAGGTTTACAAATATACTAAATTCACTTTACAACAAAAGTACATACTGTACTGACAGCATCGATCATTTGTAAAAAAACCCCCAGAAACATACATTGATAACACTGAACATAAAAAAGAGAAAATGTATATTTAAAACAATAGGAAACATATCGGTGGGGATTCGAAACCGCCTGTTTCAGGTTCTCCACTTACAATTTATTGATTTAAGTAGATTTTTTTGAGAAGCTTATAAGATATACACATTTAACTTTAAGTCATACTTTATATAAAAAATCAACTATTTCAACGTACGTTAAGGGTTCAAATGCCGCCTCACGATAGCATTTCTTATCCTTAACTTTATGAAATATTTAAAGTGCATTTAGCTCTACAAAAATCGGCATATCCTCACCTCTTTGGCCTCGTCGTGGGTATAAACTTCTCTCCAATGAGCACGCTTTCGTCAAGAGTGCCATCAAGTTGCAGCAGGTCTCCGGCCGAGACGGACACCTCCATTTTTGGCCGGTCACACGTCCACAGGAATATTAGCACGACAAACATCTATTTAATGAAAAAAACGCTTATTTTTTGATTAAACAATTATAAGTACTTCATGAAAGTTATCGTCGTAACATTGTTTTAACTCATTTTTTAAGTTTTTTATCGACATGGACAACAACTCCCATCTAATTAAATAAAAACAAAAACAATAATATTGATTAATATTAAAACTATTGTAATTAAGTTCACATTCATAGAATCTTACCACACATATATGAAGAATGACAATGAATGTAGTCGAGCTTCTAAATCCAATAGAATCAAAGAGGAGACCCGAGACTGTTGGCCCGATGAAGGCGCCGAGAGCAAAAGTTGACGTCCACATGCCCGACACTAGCCCATACGTTTCTATCGAGTTGGGGAGACCACTCGAACTGGAATAACATTTATAAAGACATTATCTTAAAAAAAAATGCTATTTTTATTCAGTCTCACTGATTGAATACATATATCAAAAAGATATTAGAATTTTGAAATTGAAAATAAAATAAAATCTATTTTTTTTTTTGAATATTGAAACATTTAATCACATAAAAGTTAAGGTGAAAAGGGGTTATTGTATAGATTCGTAATGTAGCAAAAATTTCTTACAACCCGTGGTTGGCAGGCATCATCTTTTTATTTTTTGATATGCTGCTTTCCAAACAATAAGAATAGTGGTAAAAGATAAAGCATTTATTTGAAATTTTAATTAAATATCTCATGTATGTCAGTATTTATGATATCGTGATTGGTGATGTAAATATATATTTAAAATTCACTTACATAGCAGTGCTCAGAGCGTCTGAAAATGAGGATACTAACAGACTTCCCATACCGAGGCCGTGAAGAATCAAACCTAATATAGTTACCCATAATACTCTGCAAATAAACAAAAAAAAATATGGTTAAAAAAATAGTAATCGTAATTTTCCATGTTAACTCAAAATGAATTCCATTGGTTATAACTGTCAAAATGCTAAATATCCATTTTATTATGATAATGTTAGCAGAATAGGATTTTTATGGTTTTAATTTGAATATTAACATATTATTAACCACATTTAAAAATATTTATAGTTATTTTCTAAATATATAAAAAATGAATAGTATTAAACTTGTATGTAACAACTTTTAAGAGTATTACAGAAAATAGAATTTTTAGTTTTATAGCTTTATAAATGACGAATTTTTAAAAACTTGAGAAAATTTGATCACGAGGCGGGATTCGAACCCGCGTCTTTTAACCACACCGTAGCAAGTATTAAAGTAATAGCACAGGTAACATAATACTAAACTGTAATAGTATTAGTATTAGGAATATAATATATATAGTAAATAGTAGGAAAATATATATTAAGTGGCAATAAATATTTTCCCACCTTCCACACGTCGATACCACAGATAACATAATACCGATACTCACGTAGGCATATCAAAGAAAGGCGCCGGTCCGATAAGCAAGAAAGCTCCGACCACGAACATATGCCCGATACTAGTGATGTACTTCGGCTTGACCGCGGGGTGGTCGCACAGCCAGCCCCAGCCCGGCGCAGACAGCGCGTATATACCCCCATTGATTATAAATATAACCCCTAGCACTACTGGCGAGAATTTGAACTGTAATTGAAGGGAAAAGTTTTCTTGCTATATTGAATGCTCGCCCCGGCTTCGCCCATAGTACGTGCATAGCCTATTTCAACGAGAAGCTTGCAGCTTTCGAATGGTGAAAGAATTTTTGAAATTGGTAAAGTAGATTTTCCATGAAAACATAACAAATATAAGAAATACAAGTTTCCTTTTTATAGTATTAATGTAGACTATAGTGTTTATAGTAATAGGTACTGTTTTTCATTACACGTATACAATATGCGCATACACATCCCAAATATTGAAGAATCCACATGTGTGATATTTGGAAATTAAAGACTTTGAAACGCGATTTATTCGTCGAAACGTCGGGTTAATATAATGATTACATCGCGTTTAAAATCCGTTTAAAAGTCTTTAATTTCTAAATGCATAATACTCGCGTAAAATCAATTACAAGAAAATACTATGTGATATGTGATATTGTTTGAATACCAGTGGCGGAGATCACAGGCGATCAGAAATTCAATAACTGGTAATATTAGAACGCCTAATATTCTTGATAGGAAAATAAAAAGAAGTGAAATTGTTATATAATATCGACAGGAATTTTAAAAGAAAATTAATTTATTATGCTGGTAAAAAGTAATATTTACTATTAGTACTTAATGTTTGAATAATCAATAGAATATAAGAATAATTTCTTCGAACTTCGAAAAACTAGTAAATGTTATTATAAGGTGCATTAACATATTATTCTGATAAATAAAAACATCTTTTCTACATTTTGCGTTTACTACATTACGAGAAGACAATATTAGTGTGAGAAAATAAGCGAATACCTGTCTCATATGCGGTTCTAGTGTAGCCTGCAGAAAGCCTATACTCAAACTGGTAGATATTATAGTCATTGCTGCTAATAAAACGCCAGGAACTCGCAATACCGACATCATTGTAGCTGAAACACATTAGAATGTCAGTTATCTACTGGATACCAAGATATCTGTACGTTGATTCTTTATTTGTATATTTTCGTAATATTTAATAATTATTATGGACACTATAATTATTTTTACTTTCTATATTACTATTAATCGACTAATTTAACATATTATATATAATGTTTATTTTTCAAACGTGCATTATTACAAAACAGGACACCTACATTTCTGGTGAGAGATACCACGCCAGATTTTGAAATAGAACCAAATGATAATTTTCTATCAAACAATTAAAAACACGTTAATTGGTTAAAATCTTAAGGAGTTATCGATGATATTATAATCAAATTTAGAACTTACATAATTTTTGGGAACGTCGGTTTATAATGACTACAGTGTGACTATAAATACTTACGTCCAGTTGGCTTAATATCTTCATCATCAGCAGCCTTCGGAAGAGTTATATAGCATAGTACAGCAGTACATAAAAGGGCAGCGCCAAGGACAGCAAAGGGTAAAGAATACCCTCCCCAGCTGTAGAGGGCTCCACCTATCATGGGCCCAGCTATGAGCCCTAGCCCGAAGAAAGTTTCTAGTGACGCCTGAAATGAAAATATTAAAAGAGATTAAGAAGAAGAATATCTATACATTGGTTCTGTTAATTGTAATTGGTAGGTGTTGGTCGAACCTACTTGGTAACGACACTTATAAATACTGATGACAGTTTTAAACGGTGGTTCAAAGGAATATTATTTTATGCGCGTTTCAATGTAGCGTTTTATGAATAAGTACATTAAAAGCGTTTTTTGGCGTGGCGAGGCCAGGGACTTTTAAAAGTGTTAGACTATAAGTACAAGAACCAGATTGCAGGAAGCGGTAATATCTAAATGTTAGTTATTGATGTTAACATTCTAATTGTTGGGTATGTATGGGTAATGTATGTGAAAAGGTAAATTTAAGTAATGAAACCAATATGTACTTACAAACATTGTAGCCACGTTATCAGGGAACTCTTTCGCGATGATAGCAAAAGATGCAGTGAGAAAGGCCGCATTTCCCAGGGCCTCTATGATCCGTATCGTGAACGCCAGCGTCACGAACGGTATGTGACCGTCCACTTTGTCCAGCAATCTGTTCATGAGATTCATTTCATCATCAACATCATCATCTTCTGAAATTTAGTCTGTCTCAGCATTATTGCAAATTGCAAAATGTAAAACTTAGAACAGCCACAATCATAATTGTCATAAAAGTAGAATCAAATTTAATTGAAATCTTTTCCTAAATTAGTTTTATCGGCAGTACTAAATATATATATGAAAAATGTGTTTGATCTTGCATAGCTTCAAAGCAATAAATGGGACCATGTTCAGTATTTTATTCCCTTATTTTTCTCAGATACGCATTAAAAATGAAATAGATCCAGAGGTTCATAGTTGTAGATCTCATTTATTTTTGTTGATTAAGTTTTCTGATACGTCATATTTTTTCTGTCAGTCAACGATTAAAGGAAATAACAACTAAAGGATTACTCAACATATGTAAATATGTAATGAGTAAAATAATAATATAAAAAGAGTAATTAAAATCCTTATTATATGAGACAAACCCATGGAGATAATTTTTAAATAGAAGAAGTCTCGAAATTGCTATTTATATTACTTTATATGATTTTTAAGAGAAACATCCACATTAAGACTTTTTTAATGTATTAAAATAGATGACGACAGATAAATGATTCAAAGATAAACAAGAATTAAAACACGATTTAAAAATAAACACGGAATCAAGCCATACCAGAAATTGCGTAAAATACAAAGTATAATATGTTGTAATTTACATACGGAATACAATTTAATTATGTAATGTTGATTTTACAAACTTGTTATTAGTATTATTTCAAAAACTATTAACGAGCTTTTGACGCAACATACAAAGTTTCGTCTGTAAAAATATTGAGTCACTTCGAGTAAAATATATTTTCTACTACGTTGGAAAAACGATATTATCTTTCAGGATTTATTCTTAAAACCTTTATTATAATTATTACTTTATCAGCTCATAAGTGGCTCATAAGATTTAGTTATATTAATGAACAAAATACATCACGTAATGTAACTACATATAGTGGTAAGATCAGCATTCTAATGCTTTACATTCACAATGGAACTGCTATATAGTTATCGCGGAAATCCATATAACTAAAAAGTCTATTAAATTAATCAATATTATCTATTTAATTAATTAGAGATATGGATCAATACTGATTATGTATATCGAAATCCTTACCCAACCTGATGACTTACCCAAATAAAATGGCGCATGTTGAGGTAGTCAGTATACCCGCATTGAACACTAGTTTCGGACCCAAGCGATTCAAATGAGCCCCGTAAAGAGGACTTATGGCGAACACAACTAGCTCAAATACTCCGAAGACCAGCCCATATTCTGTAGCCGTGCAGCCTTTTTTCTCTGCCTGGAAGGAAATAGATTCTGCCTAGTAGTCTTAACTTTGTTAATTATTCTGTTATGTGTCTTGAGCGTAATAAACGTGGTTGCCTGGAAGAGATCACTTCTAAGTGATAAGGCCGCCAAACAAATTGTACGCTTTATTTTAGTCATTATTATTATTATCTCTAAGTTTCCTTCTATGTCTAATGTCGTTGAAGAGTTAAATAAATAAATAAATAAACGTTGAATAAGTGAGAGTTATGATTGATTAATAAGCAGTGGCGGCTCATGGTGAGAACCTCGGACTTTAAAAATCGATAGGTCCGAGACCGGGCGAGCGTGCAGGAAATAAACTGCACATATGGATAGTATCACCACTGCTTAAAACGGCGAAGAAACGTCGTGAGGAAACCTGCATGTCCAAGAATCAAAAGTTGGACGACATGTGACATTTGCCAACCTGCACTTGGCCAGCGTGGTGGATTGTGGGCCTGTGTCCCAGCAGTGGGAAAATATTTGGGCTGATAATGATGATGATGATGATGATTGGTTATCACAATTATTTTATTAATATAATTAGATAGATGATTGTGTGTTCTTGTAGGTACAACAAACGTACACAAATCCACTTTAATATGAAATGTTGCTTAGGTTTCTACAACTTTTTCTACTAAAACTTTTTACGCATATATGTACAGTAGAAACCTCCATGAAATATCACAATATTTAATTATATTTTTAACATTATCTACGCTTAGCGAGTGCGCCGTTGTCATTTCAGCTTCTTAACTAATAAAATAGTGTATAATTAATATGTAATTTATAAGTTTATCGATATCACAACAAAATGTTATCACAAAATAATTCATATATTTACTTATTACTATGGCTCAAAAAAATTGAAATTTTAGCTACTATTTACGACGTACTTAACTGCGGAATATCTGTTATTCGTTGATCTGTAACCTTGTTAATTGGCTTTTTACATTATATTTATATTAAATAAATTTAAAAATAGAAATCTTGTTGATAATTATGTTTATTCTACAAACGTCACGTGTTACGGTCACGTGCATATTCATCATGTTCCTTTCACATAATATTTCGTTAAAATTACCTCCTGCACAAAATAAACTTATATTAATGATACAAAGCTAAAGTGTTTGTTTGTTTGAATACAGGATCTTTAAAAAAAATATCTAATTATTGGATATGTATATATGCTATACAAGTACCACGGGCGAAGCCGGATCGGATTCCTAGTGCGTGTAGGCATCGAGGATTGATACACCCTCGCAGTTTTCTTAATTGATATTATTATTTCTTACTAATATAAGGAAAGCTAATAATTCTTACTGTCTGTATAAAATGTCTGTCACAGGAGAACATTTCCTACTATTTTGCTCAACGAATTCTTAATAACACAAAAATGCTCAAGCTCCCCAGAATAGAGTTTGCTGTTAGATTATTGATTGATTAGATGCAGCACAAATAGATAAATTACAATCCATAGATACTCACAAAAAAATAATATTAAAGAAATGACGATGAAAACGAATCGCTCTGAGAAACAATGTTATAAATAAAGACTCGTGTCTCATGTCTTTCGCAGGGAAAGTAATTGATATTTCACCCAGATATATACAACTCGTAAGCGCCTCGTAATTATATTGTGAACATATGATAACCCGGCAAGCAAAGCGGGGTTATAGGTGATCAACGCACTGACGCACTCTATGTATTTCATATGTATATAATTAATGTTATTAATATTGCATCCGTTTATCGTTTAAAATATATAAGACAATTGGTTGATTATGTCGCGAATATATGTAGACGGACGCTTTGGTCAAAACATGACAATATGTGGTGAAAATGTTTTAGATAAATGAAAGATGTATGAGAAATTTTGAAAGAATAGAAAAATATTGATCACGAGGCGGGATTCGAATCCGAGATGGTTGGCCAGGCGTTGGCAAAAAGACGCGGGTTCGAATCCCGCGTCGTGATCAATTTTTTTCTCTTCTTTCATAATTTCTTATGTATAAAGCATTTCAATGCTATAAAATTGAAAATTAAATGTAGGATGTATGTTTGATAATCGTGATTACGTGAAGCTATCGATAAGTGTCTTTACGCACAGTGGCGTAACTACAGGGTGGCAAGTCGGTGGTCAAAATGCCACGAGCTCCCAGCCGCAAGTAATCCCCAGTCAGAGAATTCCAATACCCAATAATTATCATTATACTATATTTAGTAAAAACGGCGCTTCTACGTTTCTTTTTTGTGTTTATTAAAAGTGCATAAATAAGTGTTACAAATAGCGAATGCTACTATGGGCGAGGGGAAAGCGGAGGGGTTGTAGGATCCCAAGAATTTGTCACAGGCCTCAAACGATATAGTTACTATATAAAACTAAACTATATAGTTGAACTATATAGTTACGCCACTGAGTTCAAGAATTGACACAAAAGACATCCAAAATTAAAACATAACTCTGAAAAAAAAATATGCCTTTGTCAATAATTATAGTGAATTAATATTTCAATGTACTCTTATTATATAATTTTATAAATTACAGACCATGTACCAGACCTGGCTTATTTCCTTCTCCTAGCCCTTACCAGTCCATTCCTTCTTTCCAGTCATCAATCCTTTCCTTATCCCTTATCCTTTAAAAGCGGGCAGCGCATTCTGAGAGGTCTGAGCCTCTGCGAATGTTCATGGGCGGTGGTGATCGCTTACCATCAGGCGAACCACCAGCTCAGTTGCCCGCTATGACATAAAAACAATCTAAAAGAAAAGAAACATTGACTTTATCAGAGAAATTTCATGAACCCTTCAAATTAAAGTACAATGACATTCGCAGAGAGAATGTCTCCGGATTCACTTCTAAATGTCGATAAAATCGAAATATCAGAGCAGGTATTCCGTGTTTCAAGTCGTACCTTCTACTTGCGTATGTCAAAACGATCCATTTCCTTGAAAGAAAAAGGAGGATATGGAAAGAAAAGTGAAGGCCAATGGATAACGCGTACGTAACAACTTATAATGCTTTGTGTCATTAACCTTTGTTATTTGTTGTAATCATATCGATGTATAAGGTCAATAGTGTCACTTGAATAACTGAAGATCGAAATGTATCGTTTTTTTTTAATTCTAATGTAGTCCGCAAAGCTACGACTGATTTCTTGTGTTTAAGCGTTTTATAAATATTACATAACAAATGTGAAAAGTAGTCAAAAATCTAAAACAAGATTTATGCTGCCGAGTCTGTTGTGATAAAGTCACGTCTTCCCTTTACAAAAAGTTTTTGCCTTTTCAAAATATTGAAGTTTTCATTTATCTTATTGAATTTGTAAATCATCTCATTCTAAAATGTGGCAAGCGCCAAATGTCACCATTCATACAGGTATACATACCTAACTGTGCTAGTAACGAAAAAAATACTGTTATTATTTAACATTATTGTAAAAGTCCGAGTAATCGATTCCAGAATTTGTTTTTGTTTATGCTCAAAATTTTGTATAAGCACCTCTTTATTATACCGTATGTATGAAGTCTACACAAAATTTTTCGTTTTAATTTATTTTCTCTTAAAATATGTGCTATAAAGCAAAAAATTAAATATTTTCTGTAGTCACAATAGCAAAATAAAGAAATGGTTTTGCGGTCAATTAAGTACCAATTATTTTTTATTCACATTAAAGTGTGTTTTAAAATACAATCTTATAATAGTAACTTACTCATAACACTCTGCCCTAGATCCTAAACAATTTAAATATATCTAGACAGCTTTGCTTATCCATTATTGTAAAATAATGAACGTTATATTCTAATCTAAATGCTTTATGTTAATTAGTCATTTATCACAACAAATATTTACGAAATTTACTCCAGAACCGTACAGAATCTTCAATGATATCGAATAATCAAAACAGGTCAAGGGAGATTTAATTCAAGTTGATTTGTTTATTTTGATAAATCATGTCTTTTATAGTTTTTATATTTTATAGTTTCCATGTTTTGAGTTCAAAGGTAAGTATTTAAAACGAAAGTAATTCGTAATCGACATTATGAAAAAGTTAAATTTATTCTAAGTCCTCAGGACGAAGACTTATTTTGTCTTGAACAATTATGATGTTAATATGTAATAAAAATTTCATAGATTTTAGACCATTTCAAGTTGTAATTCAGTCTAATCATGAGCCTAACTTTAAAAGGTCGTGTCAGAATTTTTCAAATTTATACTGTGATTCGAAACATACTCTGCATAGAATTAAAAACCTCTATCTGATAGTAGTTGCTTCATATTGATATATCGGAAAAGGTGATTTATATTTGTGATTAAATATCTTATAAATTATTGTTATTCATAATAATAATTAAATTTAGATTCCATAAGTAACTACTAACTACTCACTTATTCACTTAGAACTTCTAAAGTGAATAAACACAGAAGTAGGTATATAGTAATTGTCTAACATATTGAATTAGTTAGGTATGCGGTGCATTCAACTAAGTTAATTGACCATATCGAGTGATATTGGTATTTGAAAATGTTTTATGATTATTCATAAATATAATTTATTTATCTAATATGTTAAACATAAAATAAGATAAACAAATAATATAACCATATACTTTAAAAGATAGTTATTTGCGTGTGTTTATTTTTTTTTAATATGATGTACATATTTTTTATGATTTATTAATAATTGTATTCTGCTCTCATGCAAATTAAAAAAATGTGTTATTTTTCCGTCTGCACATTTTTTTAAAGTATAATTTTTATTTAGACAACATATTAGCATGAAGCTTATTAATTCTATCAAACAGGGAAAGACAATAAAATGTATGAAGGAAAAAAATTATTCAAATTGTTTATGAATAAAATTCAACTGCAGCTAAATTTAAATGTTGGTTCGATTTCTTAATTTAAAGGGAATTAATCTAATATTATTTGTACATTCCAGAAACACACTTTACGTATTATATTTTATCAATTTTTTCAATATTCAATATTTTATCAATTTATATTATTACTTTTGCTTAACAAACATTATAATATTTTTATATCTTTAATAAAATTCAACAGTCTTTCCGCTACCACATTAAATTTATCGAATGTTTATGATTTCCTTACTTTGTGTAATGTCACGGCTCACAAATTCATAAAAATTTATACCATTATTTTCATACTGACCTCTTGTGGAAAAAATGGTGCCTGTAACGCAACACATATGGCGTTACAAAAGTCTGCAATCGATATTACAACTAACGTAGACCATTGTCGCCTTGTAAATTTTAATCGCATCTTAACCCTCTATTCTTTAATTTATTTTTTAGAATCACAATTCAAGCTGTCATCGAATTACGTTAAACACAAATCACCAACTAAATAATTGTACCAATAGTCCCCAAACGTGCCAATTTTCTTGGAGCAAATAATTAACTGACTAAATGAAGAGGGTAAGATACAATTTTAATCATATTATGACACTAATGTCGTTAATTGAACTTTCAACTCCGTTGTTTTATCGAACTGGCCGATGTACACTGATGTTTTTAAATTGATTTATTATCTATGCCTCGTACTTAATGGCGCCAATGTAATACTCAATTCAGAAAATTTCTCTTTATATTCTTTAGTTATGAGATAACTGTTACATCTCTGTTGATAATATTGCTATTATTGAAATGTTTTTAAATGTCTACATAACTGTAAACAATTTACATGATTTATGATATCTAACGTTTAGGGTTCAATAACCTTTAATTATTTCTTTTCTATAATCAATTATTTGTTGCTAGTAATTATTCCTCTTACGTATATAATAATTAAGCTGTAATATACAGAAAAAGTGGTCTAGTATACTATTGAGATATTTTCATACATAATATGTTCTGTAAACAATTATTCTCCACCTCATTACTCTCGTTCTCATTACTGTTGTCGTAAATAATTTATCACTATTAAGTATTAATTCACATGAAAAAAAAACAAATGTTTATAAAAAATAATAACAAAATATTCGTTATACTAATCTGAAAGATTTGAATTATTTGACTTGGTTGATTATAATGTTTTTGACTTTGTTTAAATTTGTAATGTATCTACAATTTTTTTATTATGGTTCTTTAGATATGCTTACACGTAAGTATTGTATGTATTTGAGTATCTTTTTCTCAAGAATAAGAGCAAGCAACCTATAAAATCAACGTGGAAATATCTACATTAATTACAGTTATAATGTAACAAGACTGCGATGCTTACAATACCATGAAATAAAACAATTATATTATCTAAGCATTACTCTCATGTTACGCATATGACATAACAAATTTGAAGTACCCATATATGAAGAAGCCCTGAGTTGTCACACGCCAGGGACAAAATAACAGAGCACGGCTCAGCACGTGGTGTTAGTAAATACCCGGTATACGGGTGGGGAAACAGCTGAGGGATGACGAAAATCGCGCCCGAATAAAACAACATCCACGCTTTCACTTCAAACAATATGAAACGCGCGCCTGTCCGCCTGCTGACCGAACTCGCGCTTATTGTCCATCGAACCTAATAGACTGCGGACGCGGGAAAATCGAAAAAAGAACTGTCAAAATACAATAATAAAAAAAAACGAAACGAGTAAAAAAATAATTAATGTGTTCAAATTGTGTATTTGTCCATTTTTGAAGTTTAGTTCTTTAGATTTGGTTATAATTTAGAAAATGAAAATGGCTGAAAGTTGCGTTAAAATGTTTTTCATCCTTTGTTTGACGGTTATCTGTCATACGGGAGAGGCTGCGGATGAAATCATAACGACACTACGTAAGTATCGTTATTATTTTACTTGTTTATTAAAATAAATCAATTATGATACAAAATTCCAAAAAATGTGTAAGTTATTCGAATAAAGTATTACATAAGTCATAACATTTTTGCATGTGTAAAATGTGTAATTTTTACAAAATATAGTGTTGCAAAACTTATCTGTAATACTCCGTAACTACATTGTCTTAAAAAGATTTGTCTTGCAAAAGAGATGACTCTGACAGAATTCATCGCGATGATCTTCCACGATCAATGTTGAAACGTTTGTTTGGCAACTCTTCGGAAAGTGACGAAAAGGCGACCTTTGCCTTTATCTCACTTTTATTATACAACCGCCAATGTCTATTTCAATATTAATATTTGTTTCTCTAATATTTTTGATTCATTTTTATAATAAACAGTCGCCATAGAATTAAATATATCCAATAGAAGAGTCTTGCTTAGTATCACTTCGTACGAGTGAAATAATAAGATAAATATTGAATTAAAGTGTAAAATAATTAAATTTGTTGATTATTTTTCTTTTCTGTCCAATATAGATTATTACACATAAGGAAGCCGCTAATTACGAAATCTTAATAAAATATTTTAACACGTCATAAAATTGCGTTTAAAATAAGAAGATAATGCAATACCTTGATCGAATGTTGCCTTAATTAAAACGATTGCTCAAATAACAATATTGCCAAATTTGTACTAAATAGAGTTGAATCGCTTTTAAAATTTGGTGAGATAGTGAATACGTCAGCATTCATTCATTACTTGTTATATTACGAGATATTTTATGCGACAAATTTCATAAACATTAAATATATGCATGTATACCATAGATAATCTAATAACTTAAAATAGTTTTATTTATTATTATTATTACACTCTCTTGGTTGAAAATTTGATATGGTTAATTAAAATTGATTGAAATCAATCATTTAGTAAGGTTGAACCTTATCAAAGTTCTTTTTAGAACCTTAGTTTATTTTGATAATATTGTTGTATTGTTCAACTTTTTTCGCTTCGCGCATGTAATCTTTTACGTAAATAATATTTAGTGATTTTATTTGGATAAGGGTATGATATGTATATCCCAGATACTCTAATAAAGTAAAGTTAGGTATATCGTAGATGATATCAATTTCGAATCATTTCAAAACCCGTCTCGGTAACATATCTTAACATTTATTCACAAATTATTGCTATCATATGAAAGTGTATTTAGGAGAGTAAGTTAATTTATTTTGATCAATTCGTGTATCATTAAACTGTGCCGTAACATCAGACATCTGCTTGTTTTGAAAAGCTTTTTGAACAAAAGAACTTATAGCATTTAAAATCAATACCAAAATAAAATACTAACAACGCTTACATAGTGTAAATGTGTCATTCATGCCATGGTCACTTTCGACTTTGACGAAATGCGTGTTTGTGCGTAAAATATACCGAAGTATATATTGATTATTTACCGTGGAGTTGCGTTGTCTCATATGCGTACATATACGCGGAAGGTTCATATGCACATAATAAAAATGTAAATAAGCTGATCCTGACTCTAAAGTGAGTTATAAGCACAAATATATACTATGCATGTGTGCAAAGAATATAGCTTTAATATGCTAGGAGGCAATTAACAATTTAAATGTCGATGGGTATGGTAAAGGATTTAAATACATTAAAGGATTTCGTGTCATCTGATGAGATAGTTAATACGAACTAATTTTTCGTGGAAAATTGAACTTATTTGTCGAGTTGCATACTTTATTTAATTAATATAATATTATAATATGTATATTCGTATAATTCAGATAAAAAGACTTTGAAAGCTCGATGTGACTTCCACTGCACTGTGCACTGCAAAGTGTATGTAGTAAAATAAAATACAATTTGTACTTACATAGATTAATTATTATCAATAATAAATTACGATTATTGTACAAGTATAATGTGGTGCTTAAGGAGAACTCGCGAAGTTTCCTACCTAAATTGTCAAACTTTTTGCTTTTTGACAGCTAAATAGAAAATGCCATGTCAAAGCTAAAAAAAGTGCAGTTTCTTACAAAAATGCAGACTGCGGGATAGTATAGGGCTTGTTTAACTTAATACATAAATAGATTTTTTGGCAAAACTTGGTATGTATGCTTTAAAATACCTATTTTATACAGAAATAGTATCTACTGATTGTTGAGGAAGATTCAACATTACTACATATACATTATTATTCTAAACAAAACTAAACCCTATATCACTGCTTTGATCTTAACCTTGAAAAAGCGTAGATTTCCATATTATTTAAACTTCAATTGAAATGTGTGACAAAGAAAATAACACTGTGAATTCATAAATAGGTAGCCTACGTGTATTTGTCGTTGGGCGTGTAATACATAAAACTTATAGAAGAATATAATTAAGATAGGAATCTCGAAAATAATCTTATGGTGATGAGAAATTGAGGCATAATTATATTAATTATTTAAATTAGCATAAAAATTATGCGTTGTTGTATTTTTTAATTATAATTATGAATTATCGAGAATGATACCGGACGTATATTTACATAAGTGTTTCGCCCATGCTTTAGAGTTTAGAGAATAAGTTCGATCGTGTTTATATTTTACGCACTCCGACTCTTTCATTCATATAATTTTATGTTCGGTTTTATTGTAAATTAACCAGAACCCGCAACCCGCAGCAACCCTCGCGTAGCACCCGGTATACTATTTTTGAGTAACAAACATCCATACATTCTTATAAAGTTTCGTGATGATATTATTTGGATTTCTAATTTTTACATTCAATTACATCTTCAGGTACAGTTTGTTACGATTGACTGTAATAAAATTATAGCATTAGGTTCCTGTGGTATTTACCAACATGGAGACAAACAGGAATTATTATTGAAAACCGTAACTTCTTTGTGATCGTAATGTTTTGGATTAGTATCGCATCGAAATATTGCACACACCATGACATACCATGTGTTTGCTGTGCCATACTCATGAAATTAGAATACTGATACATTAAAGGAATCAATGAGGAAGTTTTGAACAAAAACTATTTATAAAAAACAAAAGATCGTTACAAGGATTGTTAATGCCTGAAACAATACAATGCGACTGAACACCTTGAATAAATAATGCAGTATCTACTAGTTTTGGTAAGAGATGATTGCTAGCCTTGCTTCTCCTTTTGTGAAGCTATTAAATTTTAATGGGGCAAGAACGTGATATGATTCATTCGGTGCGTTGTTGAAATTCAGTCTATAATCGCATACACGACATTGACCTGATCATTGTTTTACTATGATCACATTGCAATTATCTCTTGTGTAACATTTCAATAAGTCCTTCACTTACGTTGTGTTTATTTTGTTTTATTGAATGTCATATCATATATGCTTCATTCTTTAATATCGTAATTACAACGTAAGCTTGTTTATATTTTATCGTTTATATTGCATTGTCTATAAACGAATAGAAAGAAAGATTGCAATGCGATAGTACAAGCGTTTAAAATACTGAGTCCTTTATTAAACAAACCGTTTGAAGAAATTGCACCATGGCTCGTTATTGTTCAACATCTTTTTAACTAGTTCAAAAACAATACACGCGTGATATACTCGTAGAATTCCAAACATAAAAGACCTTAAGGACCTAACTCTAATACGCCCACTAATAAATTTTATAAGTAACATTAAGTTTTTTGAACTAAACTTTCTTGCGACTGCATAAGCATACGATGAATTAACGGTTCACACTAAACCAAATGATAGCAAGCATTAAGACGAGGAAGTCAACAGCCTCTTATATCTATCTATTCTGGCAAATAATCGTGTCGCCGTTACCAAATGGGCTGGTAATTTGACCACTGTCCCGCAATCGGTGAGGCCTTGACACCACGTTGCGTCACCTTACGAAACACATTTGTAGTAGCCTCACGCCCACAGTGATATATCGAGATCTCTGCAATGCTGCTCTTTGTCTAGCTGGAGTCATGAATCAATTTTTTTGTATTCTAGTTTCCTTGAATAATGTGAGCTTCAAGGATGATGAGCATTGGAATAACCATAAAGACATCATTGTATTGTCCGATAAAAATAATTTCGGGTTCCTCGTCTTTATTAATATTTTAAAACTACATTTTGTTATAATAAAACAATATCATACATTATTTCAATGTCATTGAATATTATCATGCCTCATTTTTGATAGGATAAACGGAATAATTTTTTTTTAATATTTCACGTTTTGTTTATGTAAGTGCGAGCAGAGGAGCTAGTGAATCACCTGTTAGTAAGCGGTCACCGCCGTCTCTAAACATTAATAGAGGTAGGGAAAATGAGTTGTCTGCTTTTAAGGGGAAGGGATAAGGAAAAGATTGGAGACGGGAACAATGGAAAGGACTGAGGAATAGGATGACTCGTTGTCCTATTCCTCTCCTTTCTAGTCAATACCTTCATGTAAATTGACACCTTATTGTATCACATTGTTTAAAAAATACCTTCGAATGTAGTCCATTTTCAATTTCAATATCAGAAAAGAAAACAAATTTGTTAAAATTGAAATAAACAATTAAAAAGCTTCTTTATTGAATAAAAATTCCTTGCCAGTTGCAGCACGTAATATTTAATTGTAGATAGATAACGTATAGTTTATAATTATATTTACGTCACGTTGTTAAGTGTTGCTTACACACGGCGCGTATTTGGGTTTGCGAGGTTGTAATTGCCGTAGAGATAAGTTTTTAATTGCGCTTTTAAGTATTTGTTTGTTTTTTATTTATTACATATGTCTAGTGACAAATACCAAAGTATGAATAAAGATTAATGATGAATCCGAAGAACAGTAGATACGTATTTGTAGGAAGATACAGTCTACGATTTATTTATTTATTTATTCTTTATTGCACACTTACAAAATATAAAACATAGCAAAACTTAACAAATGCAACTTAAAACTAGTGTGCAAATGGCGGCCTAATGGCTAAAAGCCATCTCTACCAGGCAACCGTTGGGTAAAGGACAAAATATTTTATAGCGAAACGCACATAGGCAGGCAGGCAGTCTATTGGAAAAAAAAAATGAAAAATAAATAAAAAAGTAACAATAAAATATAATTTATGTACAGATACGATATACGATATATGTACTGATTGAAAAAAAAGGTTGCCAGTAACATAGGTTTACAAGTACCTAATTAATTATTTATTTTATTTAATTCAATGTTCCCTTTGCTACAACTTGCGTTAAAATATAATGAAACGATAAAAATATAAAATTAAACATTATGTTACCTATTTTCATTTATAACAAGCTTCAGAGACCTTTTCAAAATAAGAACACTATTTTATGCCAATACTATCCGCACATTATGTAATACGTGTGTTCAAAAAGTAAACCAAAAGTGTTTTATTATTATAAATGCTTTTATAAATGAGTTTGCGGCCATAATGCACTCTGTTTTATAACTGTTTGTTCATATCACCTCATACACATTAATATGCAGTGTCGATAGCTACCATTCAATTATAAATAGGCACAAGTAATTAGTTTACGCCACTCTGTATCTATGTAATGCAACATGAGTCATTCGCAACTTGTATATGCTAAAGTGTCAATTAATATCTTCACTTCAGTAATTTGTTGATCTACGAAACTGTATTTTATTGTATAAGTTTGTTCTATCATATAAATCTAATACGAATAAAAAGATATAAATGCAGTGTAAGTTTTTATGATGTTTATCAACTCAGTGTATTAAAAATAATATAAGAAAGGGATTCCAAAACTTAAACATATTCCTTATCTAAATACTGTCAATATATACCTACCTTATATTTAGAAATTTAAAAAATTTAACCTGCGTGCGCGCACCTTAAATACTTAATTAATGAAATGTTCTATTAGATAATGTTTTATTTTATGTATGAGGCGTATATAGGATACAGTCGAATATTTATATTTAATGTCTACTGCAATAAATAACCTAATTATTAATTAAACATTAATTAAATACAAAAAGTTTTATTAAATCTTAACCTTTCAGTATGAATATTTTAAATTTGCATTACATGTGACACATCTACTTATAGATATCCACACATGTATACTTACAAAAAATGTTTGTCCTTATTAAAATAGAAAGGCTCAAAATATGCAAGTCACGATTAAGAAAGACCTTGTAATTATTGTGTCGCAGTCATTCCATTTTAATACAAACGAATTAAAAATACGGCAGTTTTTAAGATGTTAATATTATAAGGTATATATATATTAATATTTTATATTCATTCTTGCATATATAATTAGCATCCGCGTAATATATATGTAACAAAAACAATAATCGGGTGTTTTCACGTCGAATGAATCATTCTTGCGTCCATAAAATATAACAAAGGTACAACAATAGTATGTCACAATGCTTAGATGTTACCCATTAAGCGTGAATGTTAACTGATTTACATAATGTAACAGATATCTTGTACGATAGTATATAGATGAATAAGCAACATTTATAACAAAGAATATTGAAATAAGAATTGGATTTTATGCTCATTTACTTATCCCTATATCGTGTAATATATTATCCCTCTGTGTATAAAACGTGTTTTTATCTTTCTTTTTCGTCAGATAAGCATATGGAGGTATTTTATGTTACGATTTGTGTGTATTTTATATGGATTTAGAAGCTAGAGAGGAACATAGGCTAGCTTTTACCGTTGATAAAACATCTCATTATAATGACTTGAATTCCTTTGACTACGCGGGCGACCTTTCAGTCAAAACATAATGAGAATTGATCAAGAAAATGTTATTAAAAAGTAAGAAATAATAAACATATAATATATAATATGTATTATAGTGTATTAAATATTAAATATATACATATATTTATAACATTTTAAAATATGTTAAATATATATTTATAACATTTTAAAACATTTCATCAGGGTTGAAGAAATTACAAGTATACCTCTAATTGATCTTAAATATGATTATTTATAGTTGCTTTCAAAAGCAAACAGTTATATCAAATCATAGTTAGCTTGTATATAAATAATACATAGCATAGGTTAACCTAAACCCTATTCGGTCAAACATCAAAAAGAAAAGCAAACATTATAATATGTAAATTTAAAAAATTCTAACTTTTAATTAATTACATAATTTGTATACAATTGTAAAATACGATAACGCGTAAATTAAATTTAACATAATATTCGAAAAGTATTCGGCGCATTTTACACGAATTTGCAAAAGTAGGTTTATGGGTTGTCGATTTCGTGATTACATAACAACCTGTGTACTGACGACCTTGTGTAACAGCGAGACGGCGTTCAAGTTCAAGTTATAGCTCATAAAAATATACGATTTTACAACTTCGGTGATAGCAGAACTAATTAGGGGATGTTGCAATTTGAGGACCAACTGAGTGTTCGTGTTGTTAGTTACAAAAACTTATGAAACTCGTGTAAAGGGAGAAGCCATCGGCAACTGAAACAGAGTTGTTGTCAACTCGTTCGGTAGTTAGTGGAACCTACTAGTATAGTGTGATGTTATCTGTGATGGAACATTATTGATTCATTAATTAGTTTGATGATTTTATGTCAATAATGGTTTTTTATATAGGACTTTGGAAATCTTTCGCAGCAATCCTCAGCAAGTTGCAATACGTGAATGGAGACCATTTTAGCGTTAATTCATTTTTTCGTTTCATTTATCTGCACTATTCTTTGGTGTTAAAATAATGGTGTATATTAATAATAGAAAAATTTAGATTTACAATAAACTGGTTGTTTTTTTTTTAATTATACTTAACGTACTTTTATATATATTTACATGTATGAAACCTTAAACTTTTTAGGGTCGTTTTACTGACTCATTATCGGTACTGACCTTTGATGATCACAATTTATCAACAACCCTGAGATTAAAAGGCAAATGTATGTGATATTTAATTACGTAAAGGCCATGGTCGAACATAAATAATAATCGGAACTTTTAAGAAGATTGACAATGCCAAGAAATTATTGTTTTAAAGATTAAATAATAAATCTTTATTTGCGTACTAGGTATAAATTCACCTCTTATTTCCATTAGCTATATTGATGGCGAATTTACATGTTTCGATGTGTTTTGTCCATATGTCAACATTCACCGTCGTTTTTGTTTGGAGACTTGGCATTTAGACAAATAGTAAAGTTGTTAATTTCGTAAAAATGTATCCCATAATATCCTTTGTTTATGAGAAATTATTCTTCTTCTTCTATTTTTTCGAAAAATTTCTCATTTATAAAAGCATTTCAATGCTATAAAACTAAAAATTAAATCCTTTGTTTATTTAATAGAGACACTAACACATACATGTTGACACTTTTCAGTTTTATTCCCATACTTTTAAGCAGATCCATTTATTTATATAAGCTACATCACATTTTATAGTAGAAATGAACCTTAGTACTCCTTAATTCTTATGGTAAATAAAGTTGCTTTCGCTTTGTGGTGTTGTCTATTGCAATCCTTTTTTTTTCACTTACACGATCGTAAATCATCAAAAATGACTGTTCTCGTGATTTATGAATGTGCCACGAAAAGTGTCAAGCTGATTCTTTATTTCTTAACAATTCGGCACGTGAATGATGAAAGATTATTCAAAATTTCCATTATTATCTTTACACTTTCGTGCTGTAGGTCATCGCTCGCTGGATCACCTTGCCTTACTGACCGCACTATCACGTGATTACATAACGTGCCTACTCAAAGGATTTGTTAGGTTTATGAAAATTATTCAATAACGCCATATATTGGCGAACATTAATTCTTTGAATAAAGATCGTATTTGTAAATGTTGATGATGATGAAAACAACATGAACCAAGTGTTTTAATAGTTTTAAAAATAAAAAGAAATGACCTAATAAGATTTATTTTTTCCTTTTACATCGTAACTATTCATATCTACTAAGATTCGCTGAAATCTGAAAGTTCACTATTAAAATTTGCATTAGAAACAACAAGAATATTTAATTAAATTTATCATGTAAAGTAAAATGTTCCCTTTAAATTTCCAGCGGAATATCTCCTGCCATGCAGTCGGAACGACCCAGAGTTGGACATATGCATCAAGAGGTCATTCAACCATCTGCGTCCCTATCTGGCCCGTGGCCTCACAGACCTGGCTGTACCACCCGTAGAACCTCTGCTCATTGACAGGCTGGTGATGGAAAACTCCGCTGGACCAGTGCGAGTTACCGCCGCTTTCAATAACATCACCGTGGTTGGACCAAGTAACTATACGGTTACTAAGATCAGGTATTTATTCTGGCCTCTTTGTTAAGAAATTAGCCTTACTTTTTTTAATACAGTTTTAAAAAAATTATCTTTATGCAAGTACAGAGCGATGACCGCTGAGTTTTCTACTTCTTAATAGAAGGAAATAATGAAGATAGGTTTGACGATAGAAGTAAAGGAAAGTACGTAGTAAGGCTTGGTAATGAAAAAAGTAGTTATCATATTGTACTATTTCACGCTATCTTCTGTGGTACGAAGAGGAATTTTACTGTAAGGGTCAAATAGATCTAATGTATTACTGTATGCAATATGGAAAATAACAACTAATATTATAATTTGTATCAAATTACGCTTGGCCAATAGTAATCAGCAGAATGACATTACAACACCGTAAAGTTCTAAGCAATCATAATACAATGGGTATGCGTGTAGCATTTTATCATTTATCTACTCACAATTATTACCAAAAGTATGTCAAGACTAAAAAGGAGACGATAATTTAGTTTCAAAATTACGTTACTTATGCTATTCTAAGCTTATTATTTTCGACCTTAGATAAGGAAATCTAAGTTTTACACGAAATGCGCACATTACGCAATGTTTAAAAATTATGCTTATATAATATTTATTTATTGTGAAAAAGCCAAGCACATACCACGTGTGTGCATGTTTTCTCGCATTAATTAACGGATGAAGCGTCGAAACCCAATTTTACATTAAACGTTTATAAATAAAATAAAATCAATTTTCATTATCTGTTATAAAAGTGATAATATGAATTTATGATTTCATTAGACAAATTAACACATTCTATACAATAGAATCTAAAATGTCTTCAATCTATTACATAAGTGTGATTTTAATAAATTTTATGAAGCCGCTTTTAGCTGATGTATGACAAATCTACAATTAATGCCAATAATATAACATACTGTAAAGATAATAAATAGTATGTTTATCTTTTAAAACTGATACCTTTTTAAATTTTGGCAATGTCATGCAGCTTTTTCTTATTGGCAAACTATATATTTAGAAATTTTGAAATTTTATAGAAAAAAATTGAGCACGAGGCGGGATTCGAATTCGTGTTTTTTGTCAAACCATAGCCTCTCGGCTACATCAGCAATCGAATTTCTTCTACTCTTTCGGTTTCACGTGCCTAAGGGACAACTCACTTTTATTCTTTCAAAATTTCTCATTTATAAAAAGCATTTTAATGCTATAATACTAAAAATTAAATACTATATATTATTAAACCAATTTCTATATGTATTTCAGATCGGATCTAAAGAAATTACGTATAGATATGGGTCTGGTTCTGCCGCGGATCGAGGTGACCGGCCGCTACGAAGTGAGCGGACAAGTGCTTTTGTTCCCCGTTAGATCCCAGGGAGATTTCTGGGCGTCTTTCAGTAAGTATCACTTTTGAGAAATTTTGAAAGAATAGAAAAATTCGATCACGAGGCAGGAAACGAACCTGCGTTTTTTGCCTAACCGTAGCAACGCCTAGCCTAGGCAAGAAACGCAGGTTCGAATCCTGCCTCGTGATCGAATTTTTTCTATTCTTTCAAAATTTCTCATTTATAAAGCATTTCAATGCTATAAAACTAAAAATTAAATTTAAGTATCACTTTTGTTTCGCTGGGTATCTTTAAGTTAATATTACTATTGATTTTATCTAAGTGTCTATTAGTTAATATAGCATTTGCTTTTTAACCTTTTAAAGAGGTTTTTATTGTGTGTTACATGCATACATTATAAAAATTGACCGGATGGAAAATAAAGGTTGGGGTTCGGTCGACTTAAAAGTCTTTAATTTTGCAATAGTATGTAAAATTGTCCTGCTAATATTATTAACGCGAAATTTTGTAAGAATACATGAATAAAGTTAATCTTTCACGCGACATCCTCTGTTCCCAACACGTTGTTGTTGACTGTATTAAATTTGAAACAGAGATGGAATATAGACTGGATTAACACATTACACATGGGTACCGAGTGAAGACGCAGGGTCCAGTAGTCTACTAAAAATTATCTAAAATACTATGAATACAATATTGAAATATGAATCAAAACGCAACGAAAATTATAGATCAATATCGGCTTATAATACAAATATGACACAGAAAATGAGATCTAGCTAATTCGAGTTCATATAAATTTTTAATTATTTGATTAATTACATCAATTTGAAAACTTAGTAATTTTTTTTTACAGCAATGGACTATCCGTTTGCTTTTTATAATTCTTCCTCACAATCTTGCATTTAATAATTTGTTATAATATAATTTTCGAATTTTACATAGTACGTCATAACATTACGTATTAATAAATTTAGTTTACTTTTAATAGTTGTCGTCCTTGTACTTCAGTGATTGTTTAAAAACTCCTTAACATATGACGTTGAATTAAAACACTTTCGAAAATAATTTAATCTTATTTTAAATGGCCTCCGATATATCTTGAATTGCAAATATTTCGCGGAAGAGAGATTAAATTGTAATAAGTTTAAGGAACACAACTGTAATGACTCAAAGAATTTGCTTACGTTCATCAATAACTCAAATATTTAAGCATATTCATAACATGTTTATATATTAATTATATTATTATGGATTTTATGATATATTTATTACGTAATAAGCGTATTAAAAGTTGTAAGTTCCGCATTTTTAAGAAACGAATTTTTCTATTCAGTAATTGATTTTTAAATAATAATAAACATAGTTTCATAGTGGAAAATTATAAATTCACGACATTATTGTATTGTCACCGATTCTCGAGTCTCGATTCCGATTGGGTGAAAATCCAGTCTATAGGATAACAGACTCCTGACACAAAAATTCAAAACAAAAATGTAAGGAATTGTCTCTATGATTCCATACATTTTATACCAAACTTGTGGTCCGCCCCGGCTTAGCCTGTGGTACATATATAGCCTATAGCCTTCCTCAATATATGGGCTATCTGACACTGAAATAATGTATCAAATCGGACCAGCAGATCCTGAGATTAGCGCGTTCAAACAAACAAACGAACTCTTCAGCTATAATATTAGTATAGATTTGGCCATATTCCATATCTCAAACAAAAATTCTATACACCAAAACATTATAGGCGACGTGGCGGCCATAGTGAAGATCTTCGGCAAGGAGTCCGTGCGACAGGACACCAAGTTCCTCACGGCCGATAGGATGCTCGTGGACTTCAAGCTGAGGGGCTCGCGGTTCAAAGTGAGAGACACTGTGAATCATGGCAGCGTTATTGGTATGATACTTTTATATTTTAATGTTTTGGATATTATGTGGAAGTTGGATTATCGAGATTGTATGAAGAGTCTGGCAACGAACGGATAATTAAAACATTTTTCGAATGTTGCAGTTATAGTAGTCGATTAAAATTATTTTTAATAAAAAAAAAATCAATTGTCTGGGTTTAATTGATCAAAAATGATGCTTGGTCTTCTCCTCTCCTTAATTAATATCTGTTTCCTTCTTTTCTACTCATAGAATATATTTACTATTATATGTCTAAAACTAAATCAGCTCGTATTGATTGCCCCTGCAGGTATATAAACCCTAATCTCTCTATTATCGGCTCTCGAAGCCATATTTTGCAATGGAATGTTAAAAAATCGATCAATGAATAAAAACATTTTCAATTCTTTAAATAAAAATCCAGAATAGACTACTATTCTAGATTTTTTTTCTTTTTACTTTTGTGTGTGGGAGTCGAGCATGCTTCGGCACGAATTGGGCAAGCTCGCACCGGGGAAGTCCCACACCCCCACACAAAACCGGCATGAAATAGTAGCATGCTATTGTGTTTCGTACGGTGAGGGGGGAGCCGGTGGTCCGTATCCATTTTTCTCGCTCTTTCCAGTCCATTCTTTCTTTCCAGTCATCAATCCTTTCCTTATCCCTTACCCCTTAAAAGCGGGCAGCGCATTCGCGGAGACATTCTCTGACCTCCTTCAGGACCTCTGGTCACCTAGGCTAATCACCAGCTCAGTTGTCCGCTGTGACATAAAAAACCCTATTTCAGGAGAAGCGATGAACCAGTTCCTAAACAACAACGCGGCAGAGATCATAGACGAGATGCGTCCCGCCGCGGCGGCCGCCATCGCCAAACATTTCAAAGTGTTCCTCAATGCCGCCTTCGAGAAAATTCCCGTCGATCTCTGGCTTAAGCCTTGATTCCTTTAGGTCTTGATCGTTCTAGACTTTAGTATATCGTGTGGTGTTCTGTTTGTGCGTCTCCGTATCTTGTGTTCAGTATTGATTGGATTTGTGATTTTTTAACTTTTTGATGTTTGAAATTTCTGTTTTATAATGATTGGACTGTACAGTATAGATTGTGAAAGTTTTTGTATGAAATTATATGAAATCTATGTTTCGATATCACTTCTATTAATTTAAGATGCGAAAAAAGTTCCGATGTACTGAACAAACTTAAAAAAATATGTTTTGAATAGTGCTAAATTTTCCAAGATCCTTTTTGATTTCTTATTGATTGTTAGGCAATGTAGTGAAAAAATTCAAGAAAATTTTAAACTTTCTTATATTCAATTGGCATTGATAAACAAACAGTGAGAGTATGTAAAACAGTGTTGTAGCATTTATTCACAAGTAGTGATGTAAGTTTAACAAACAAATGTCTTACAAGTATTGTGTATTTGTAAATAGTTTTTATTCTTGATTGTTTCTTAATGTTTGTTTCACGAAACAAATTCATATAAGAAACAAACTTTAATTGAATAAATTTTCATCGAAAAGTCTTTGTGTCTCACGCTCAGTATAAAATATGGGACGAATTAGAATATTTCAATTGGATTTAAAGCTTTATTTATTTAGCTGTAGTTAGTATTTAAGACATTATAAATGTGCGACCGATCTGAATTTTATGTGAGTGATGCTGTGTGAATATCATGAATAAAGTATTCTACCAAAATTTTATATTTCGTTTCATTTCTACTAAATAACAATTTAAATAAGAATAGTAACAAGTTTCATGAGAAATCGTTTTATTGCCTTCACTGACATATTTCTACATTCATTCCTAAATAAATAAGTTTTCATTGTAGTCAAATATAGCTTATGTATAAATGTAACTAAAAATGTCAAAGTTTATATTTTAAACTCAAAGATTAAGCCACCAAAGCTCTATACGTTGTGTATATGTATTATGTATATATAATAGTACTTTACCAACCTTAATTACGAGTAAAATCGGGCAAATGATAAAACAGCCCATAATTAACATACTTTCATTGATGCTCACTAGATTGGACACTACATTCGCGTTCAACTAATTCGCCTGACGAAACCTGCCATCAGTTCTAGTTACATACTCGCATTAACAACGTAATTTGACGTAATTTTACAACCAAAGTATGGAGCAACGGCTGTAAAAGTTACGCATTTATGAAGGTACGTTTTAATGAGATTTGATAATGTCTCCATAATGTATAGATCAATGCTTATATGTAGTCTAGCTTTGCTCCGCGGTTTCATCCGTAAATAATGCCAAAGGCAAAACCTTTTATCAGCTGTTTTAACCCTAAGGGTCAAAAAAGTTATCGATGGTTGTTCTTGGGTTTTCAACTATTCTCATTGCATTATTATTACCCCTAGAGGGTTTGCTTCTTGTGTGTGTACTTACAGTGCAACTTGACTTTCTTTGGACGAGCCCTATGAGACATACTTTTGCATTTATAACATGAACATGAAGAAAGTATTATTAAAATTTTGAAATAAATTTTGTGTATGTTTAATACATACATACATTTAGAATGTTCGGGAAAGTCAATTTTTAAACTAACACACTCTGTTACAAGTGGCAATTTTTTTTATTCAATCTTATAAAAAAAGAAGAGTATTATGATAAATAATAACATTAAGTAGGTAAGTAAATAGACTATTTTTAAAATAATATATCATCTGCATTTAATGCGCCAAACGCATGTTCGGCTAATGGTTTCAGAAATTCCCTCAGAGCCTCCTCTATGGGCTCTTGAAGTTCTTCAGATAGTTTGTCCCAGTTCTCGTTCAAGAATTTATTCATGGCGGCACCTGAAATCATAACACAAACATAAATGTGCTCCTATTATTGACAGCTCTATATATATATACTATACAATAAATGTTATTCAAGGTGTATTATTTAATTATTAAAATATACTTTTACCGAAAGCATTTCTCATTAATAACGTACGTATCTAAATGAAGACATAAATTTATTTGGAGAGTATTGGTGCCTTTTTGATCAAGCAGAAAAAAATAATTTAATCAGTTTCATCAAACGTACCCAATTCGCTATCACCTCCAAACAAATTCTCCATGTGCATAGATGCATGAGCTACATGGAATTTCACTTTTAGATCCTTACATAACAACGTGTCAGGTCCATTTGACGTTTTATTTCTACCCAATAGAATAGTCACAGTTGCATTTATGTCACCTGAAATTGTCAAGGCAAAGTGAGGGAAAAGAGAAAAGGAAACCATACAATAATTAATATCACTAAACAAAACTGTTAATCATTATAATATTCAGTTTTGGCTAAGATAGCCTATAGATAAGTTTCTTTAGTCAACCGAGGTCGAAATGGATCAGATTATAAAAACTTTGATACTGGTTTACATAATAGACTATGGAGAAGCCTCATATATAACCATTTGTGTAATACCTACTTCTTATGCAATAGAATACAATAAGAGTAATTGGTAACATTAATTGTTAGTATTGTATTCTAAACTATTTCAACAACAAGAAACAGTCATATTTATGAGTGTCAATGTCTAATATTATGTGTACTCACCATATTTAGAAGTGAATTCACCATCTCCTTCTACTGGTAACATCAGTAAATGTCCCTTAAGGTTATAATGACCTTTCATTCTCAATTCGGGAATGTGCAATTTAGCTTCTATTTCATGTTTTTTGGAATGTACTCTGGAAACAAATTGAATAGAGTTAAAGGACAGAAAGTGACAATGAAACGACCATTATATTTAAAATGCACCGAATCTTTTCCATCTGATTATTGGAATGAAATTAAGGCAGTAGGCGAAAGAGAACTTATACAACAATTAGTCCTATATTTTTCGTGATAGAAAGGTACTTTTCAGTTTATTTGGCTGCTTGCCCATTGTTTATCCGGATAACCCGAGATGAAGAAAGCCTAAAACTAATGAGGACAGATTTTTTTGATTCATCCTTCCCTATATATGTCCGTTTGACTTTATTCCGTAGATACATACTAAAAGTACAAATTGTCTCTTTACAATATTAATGCAGATTTCTCCAACTTACTCAACATCAGTCAACCGCATAGTTGATGGGCCTCTCACAGATACATCTTTAAATGACGACGTCATAGATATAGGTCCAGTGTGCTGCTGCACGGAGAGCGATTTTATTATCAGTGGTTCACATGGTGGGATTTTGTATTTGGATATTCCTAGCAAGAAAGAGAGAGTCAGTGCTGGACTATACGAAGTCTGGCGAAATTGTGATTGTTAAATGATACTGTGAGCTGATTGCTTGAAAATGTAACAGAAAATAAGTATATTTACCTATTTTGTTTTTTATTACCTTCAGCTATACATAAGTTATTTAGAAATACAAATTATATACCTAATATTGTAAGCTGTAATTAAAATAAAACCGGATGGCTTAATCAGGTAAAATAAATTTCTGGACGATACTGATTTTATGAGATTTTATGAGTTGATATAAATAATTTCTCAAGGATGTAAATTTAATAAAATAGTTTCAAGTTGTGTTAGTTCTATTAATGTATAATTTTGAAATACTGACCTGAAGCAAGCTGCGGAATGTATTTATTCATTGCATCTCGAAGACATCGTCCTAAGGCCTTTTCTTCTTTCGGACAAATGAATCCACCGACTGAAAATAATGTGTTAGATAACAAAAATTACGAGTAAAATTTAATATATACTTTAAATCATTTTAAACATTTACTTTAGGTAAAAAAAATTCAACTCACAATTAACGTAACTCTTTTCATCACACCAAACTGAACCTAAAATAAATAAACTTATTCCTAAACCACACCACATCTTTACCATATTGTATCTTAATAAATGTGTCCTACGACACGTTAGACATGAAAATAACTTTAATTATAAACAAAACGTGATGATTGTAGTGAAATAAATTATTGATAAATCTATTGGATATTATCTCACGTTCTCATCTGGCTGATATGAGGAATTGTCCGTACAATGATAAGTTACTATTGCAACATCGAGAAATCAAATAGAAATATTCAAATAATCGATGATGAGACGTATTACCTTTGCTTTGGCAATGTCATCAGCCCAGATATGTTCCCACTGCTGGGACACAGGCTTTCTATGAGGGTTAAAGCCATAATCCACCACGCTGGCCAAGTGCGGGTTGGCATATGTCACATGTCGTCGAACTTTTGATTCTTGGACATGCCGGTTTCATCACCATGTTTTCCTTCACCGTTTGAATCTGTGGTGATGTTATCCACATGTGCAGATAAATTGAAAAATCTTTTTATTTCCTGCACGCTCGCCCGCTCTCGAACCCCGACTTATCGATTTTGAAGTCCGAGTTTCTCACCACTAAGCTACCACTGCTTTTTTGCTTTGGCAATAAAGGTAATTTATTAATAATTTTCGGCAACTAATTTATTTTAAGAATCTTTGAATTTATTTCAAACAAAGCAAAAATCTTAAAAAATATGATACTGTGCCTGTTTTAAATTTAATTTAAAAAATTACATTTATGACATAAAAACTTGACATAGTTTGTGTCCGTGACCACGTGGCTTAAAACTTACTTTAAGCCCGGTAAAATGTTTAAAATTTCTCAGTGAATCCGAACAACGATGCAATGAGTACCTATTCAGCTGTATTGAAAATATTAATCTAATACTTTTAAATAAATGATACTTATTCTTCCACGCTCCAGAGCGATGACGATGCAATAACTTGCACTTCAGTGTCGTCAGATCGACCTAAAACCCCTGCAACTTAACTTTCAACCTTATTGTTGTGTCTTACGATTGAAATTTATAAATGTTTGAGTATAGCCAAAGTGCAATGTTGTAATGTAAAGTGACGTAAGGTTTGTAGGCTAGCGACCGCAGGCTTGGCACAGTTTTATTTAGTACAAGTATACGTTGAAACGCGTCTTCTTGTTTGCTTACCACAGAAGTGCGTTCAAAATAGTATCTAGATGACCTTGTGTTGGATTTTTTTCTACTTTTCGTTAAATTTACATCGCAATTCATTTGTTGCGAGATATATCACTGAATTATTTTATAAAAAGTCAAACGAGGTATTAATTACAAAATTATCATAATTAAATGAGAAATGTAATGAAGCACAAATTGTTTATTTTTTATCAATTTAATACAAGGTACACACAATAATCTGAAGAAAATGCAGCGTAGACAAGACTCGTCACTCGACAACGAAACATCGTCGAACATACATCGCATTTGGAAACAATAAATTAAATAAATAAGCCTTCAGCAATAAATAATTATACTCAATCCATACAGTTTAATTATACGGATACTTATTCAACATCAAGGTGCATTATTGCACCAGTTATATCGTTTTATGACTAGCACTAAGATAATTGCGCAGATAATAAAACAAACAACACAAAATGTTAAGAACAGGTGGCACTAAGCAGGGAACACCATGTTGGGAGGGACGTGCTTCAGGAATTTGTTAGCGATGTCCTCTAGGACCATGCTGAGAGCTGTCTCCACTGCTGGTTGAACTTCTTTTGCCAATTCGCTCGCATGCATGTGTACTATGTGTTTTGTTACCATTTCTGTGAATGAACATGCTTAGTTTTATAATCAAATCACGCAATGTAAAGGTATGTAAGCAATTTATAAAGATATTACAATTTCAACTGTTCTGAAAGTAACCACTAATAACACTAGTCCATATTGACTAGTGGTTTAATAAAATATACTAATGGTTTCGGTTGCGATTATAATATTAGGTGCTAGGCATTCATCGTTTGGAAACTCGATGTAAATACTTATTATTTTATTTATTGAACTAAATGCCTGTTTTTTATCAATGTTAAAAGTTTCCTCAGACCTATCTGTATTCCATAAGGATTTGTTATAAATAAAAACTTACGGTAGTTTTATTCATGTTCAAACTTATTAGTGTTTAATGATAACTCCGTTATCAAACTTACCCATTTCCCCGGTAGTAGAATGAGCTTCTTTAAGACTTGCATCCAACGGTCCGGCGCAACGCAATTTCACATTAGCGTCTTTAATTACTATCCTTTTGTGAACTTTCGCACCTACAGCGTCAAGAGCTGCAGTACATTGAGCTGAAATCATATTTTTTAATAAGTATATTAATATATTAATTGTGTAGTCTAAATGTTCAAGCGATACACTATAACAGGATAAGAACACTTATACAGATATAAGAAATAAGAGGGAGAGAAGTTAGGACATTACAAGACGGAACAGAAAAAGAACACAAAATTCTACAACTTCAAGGAAACTTACTAAAATTAGCAGATATGAAGCCCGTGGATTCGACAGGTAGCATTTGGAATTCTCCAATTATAACGTACTCTCCCGACATCACCAAGTGTGGAAGGCTAATGTTACCAGACACCTTTAAATCTTCTGGGTACACGCTAGAAGATATATTAAATAAATTAAGAAAACAAAATTGCAGGTTTTGGTTGAAATGCATTGTAGGAATCGAATTTATTTTGGAAAATTATGAAATATGATACTTTATAAAACTATAATACATTTAAAATATATTGTGTGTGTGTAAATACTATAGCAACCTTATATAGTAAATTAACTTTAAGTTACAAAGCAAAAGCTGTTGTTTTTACCAATATTTCCAACGTCTACCCCACAATATAAAATAACAAATCTTTAACATATACTTACTCCAGTTTATTAAACGTGTAATTTGTCAACCCATCAAGCTCCAAATCCGAGAGCCAGGCATCATATTTGAATCTATTTTGTGGCATATTGTGCTGCCTCAATCGTATGCTTGGTACCTTCAAGGGCTCAAGGGGTTGGATCCCGAATGAGGGGATGCCGTGAGCTAGCAGCGCTCTCGCTTGCTCAGCTACCCGTTTAATGCATTCACCAACATTGGGGTCACTGTAGTGGCAAACTGGCTTTTGTGCTAAAATATAAATGGATAAGAATTACAATATCGTTTGCATGGAAATGCATGGTGCATCTTAACCCTCGACGCAAAAACGACGAGGTGTTATAACTTTGACGTATTTGTGTGTGTGTGTGCCTGTATGTCTATCTGTCTATTTCTTTGTGTTATCGTAGCTCTGATTTTTTTTTTAATCTGACGAATATAGGCTCTGATCATAAATTGGCGGAATAAATATATTTTCACAACACCCAATATAGATGGCCGCAAATAAAAATAGTGTACAGGCGTTTTGCAATTTACTTCCTAATAACCCATTTATAATTTTATACTTTAACGATCTAAGCGATAGACCTCCTATGAGGGTTCAGTCCATAATTCACAATGCTGGCCAAGTGCGGGCTGGCAAATGTTTCACTTGTTAATTAATAATAAACTTTACTATATACATTTACACATTATGTATATATATTTAGGGTTATTAAAAATTCCCGCAACAAGAACTATATACTCGTACCACAGATAACATAATACTGCTCGTACAAAAAGATAAATAAAAAAAATTGGTTCTACCGTATGAGTTTCGTTAAAAAAAATGGTAATGGTTTTTAATTGTTTGCTTTCGCACATTCATTAATTTATGTTTGTTTGAGCAATCTATGAAATATCTTGTAATGAGAATTTGTACTTCATTATATAAACTGTGTTCTTTCCTTACCCATTTCTTCAATATTTTCATCGTTGACCGTTTCATTTTGAGGCACCCGTTTCGCTACAACATAACTTACACTAACTACTAACAAAAACTTCACAATTGCTCTGAGCATATTGTCACTGAATCGACCAGAATTATCTAAGTCTCCCAATGAATTACTCTGCCTTTATAATAGTTTGAACTGGTCGATCATACACTCCATATGTGGCAGTAATTTAGCCTCGTTCTTAAGGTCTCCAGGACATAAGTAAATGAAGTAAATACTGGTAGGATTAATGACCTTAGATAGTGTAGTGATACTTGCACATTATTAACGTGTTTTTTATATAGACGCGTATATAAAAACTTGCTAGGCATAAGCCTAGAGCCTATGTTATAAAACAGGAAAAATTACTGATCTTTAAACTAGGTTCCCTAATCGGAATTATCAAAATACTGCTTTGTTTATTTATTACAAATGGAGAGCATAATAAATTAGCAATTGAAATGATACAAATTAAATATTGAAAAATAAGTTATAAAAACCTCTTTTTCCAGAATAATTTTTTAATGGCATATTCTTGTCTTAGTATTATTATAAATTATTAGTTGTCCTATCCAATATTAGTTGTGCCCCGAGATTTCACTTAAGTGGCACGTGATGTTATGATATAGCCTTAAGTATTCCTCCGTTAATGGACTATCTTGCACTGAAATGATTCGAATTGGACCAGTAGTTCCTGAGATTAGTGTGTTCAATCAAACAAACAGACTCTTAGCGTTTTAAATTATTTATCATCCAATATTTATAACAGCGACAAAGTCAATTAATTCTCATTTGAGTAAAAAGGAAGAAATGATTTATAGCAAGGATATGTCTAGGAAGTAAATAGTATAAAATTGAGGCTAACGTGTAAAGAAAAGGCCACTATATACTAAAAAATTTAATACAGTAATTTTCACCAATACAATAGAATACATAGTCCGATAATTCCGTTTTTATACCAAATGTTTCTAGAAGCGTCTCTTAAAATATATCTTCTCAATACTCGTAAATAAGTTTGCTATGAATTTACAAAGCATTTATAAAAAAACGGAACGATTTTAAGTAGATTTAATTCTTTGGTGTTAACCGCACTCTTGGTAAAAAAATAATTTACAGTTATTATAAATATATTAAAGTCTAATCACTAATACGAAACTAGCTAGAAACCGTGACGTCGATTGCGAGTTTATCATATTTAAAATGACTGCCACAATTTGTTTGTCGAAGATAGTATAGTAGGAAATAGTAGAAATGTAAAATTGGTAATTAAATTCTACTAAAAGAATAGAGATTCCGATATTTGGTTTGACATTTAGATAAAGTAAGCTTTACAATTTCTAACACCTTTTTTCTATCGGTTATTTTTATACGGAACTTTAAAGTGATTCCGAAACTTCAATACTCCTAGCTTATTCTTAAAAATACATATGTACAAATATCACACAGTCGTCAATAATAATAAATTTATGCGTCTTCCACCAATATCTCTTTAAGTGGTATATTTGAGAGTATTTTATTGAAGAAAGCTTTGAAGATGGCGGCGCTGCTCTCTTCTATCAGTGGGTTCAGAATATCCAGAACAACTCCTGGACTGGCGTTGAAGAATGCGGCTGCTGATGTTGCTGTGGAAAAATGCGTTTATAACATTATTGTTTTAAAATGTGAAAGATATAATTACATTAAAAATACAAATTGGGCCTCCTATTCATATTATTTAATATATTCATTTTGTGCATATTTATCATGGGTTATTGTAATATACCATAAAATTAAATTCCCGTGTACCGCACAAGAGAGTATTATAGCTCAGATGCATTTAATAAAATTATTTTTTAGCATACAGTTTGCTATCCTACATGCGACAAAACTTTTTTCCGACATTTTCGTGACAGAAATTGTAGAAGTTTTTGTGAATAATAAATAAATCAGAAAAAAATACGGGCTAAATAGGCGAGATATATAACACAGCGCCATCTAGTCAAATTGTTTTTATTAACTTTAAAAAAAAATTATGGTCGTCAATTTACTTATATTCTGCATTGGCTTCCAACGTTGAAACTGTTTTTTGCTTTCTTCCCAGCCGACCCTCCCAAAAAAAGTTCATCCATTAAATTAAATTCCGTAAATTTCAATAATGAAGTCTCTTACCAGCAACCGGCCTCTCAGTATCGTCTACAGCAATCTGGCCGTGGCCAATTTTCAGCTTTGTGATAATCTTCTCAGGCTGCAAGTATTCCACACCATCCCTCTCAATTGCCTTCGCTGATCCTTTTACTAACACTGTGATTCCAGCTGAAAATTATAGAAAAGTCGATGTTAATGATGCATCCTCAATTGGGATTAGGCTTAGTAAATTAATTAAATTCTAGAATTTTCCTTTTAACTTTTCATGAAAATTATGGATTAATATATAAAAGGTTTAATGCATATTCAATAAATTAATAAATGGGTATTTTGAAATATTTCAAATTCTTTAATCTTATATATCCGAGCAAGAAATAACTTATAGACTTTAATTAAAACAACTTAATAAAGTTCCATTAAGAAGTAACAATAGATAACACCTTGAGTTATTTCCCTTCTGATAGTTAATTCATCATCATCATCATCATCAGCCCATACATGCTCCCACTGCTGGGACACAGGCCTCCTATGAGGGTTCAAGCCATAATTCAACACGCTAGCCAAGTGCGGGTTGGCAGATGTCACATGTCGTCGAACTTTTGATTCTTGGACATGCCGGTTTTGTCACGATGTTTTCCGTCACCGTTTTAAGCAGTGGTGATGTTAGTCACAGGAGCAGATAAATTGAAAAATCCTGCACGCTCGCCCGGTCTCGAACACCGACTTATCAATTTTGAAGACCGAGGTTCTCACCACTGAACAACCACTGCTTTTTTTACCATTTTTTTTTTTTTATTACTTACTAAAATTGCTCTTAAGTTTCCCTTTGCCACTGATATCCAGGGTGAGTATCCGGGAGCCGCGCACATCATAATCTGCGGTCACAGCCAGTTTGGGCAGGACTAACTTCATCTCGCCTATGTACTTGTTGTTCAGGTTCAAACTGAAAACAATTTAATATTGCTTATCAAAACATACATTGAGACAATTATTTATGAGCTATTAAAAATATAGGTTTGGTCAAATTCTGAAACACAAAATATTAAATATTTTAAACACCCAATAAGAAAAAAAAAACACTTTATATAAGTGACTTCACTAGACAAGCACATAAGTAAATAGAAGTGTTGAAATTTGATATATAAAAAAAAATATTATTCATTTAACGTTCTGTAAAGCAATTGTGTCATATTGACGTATGTTAAACTTGAAAATTACATAAACTCCGATGAAAAACAAACAAATCATTATTCTATGCAAATCAAAATAACATCTTGAGTAATAGAGCATGACACTTTTGTAAGCGTTGTAATTTATTGGTGAAATTTTCTAGTTCGGCTATTAATGTAAATATTGAGAAATTGTTTTTCTTGTACCGGTTAATAAATATATATACTTTCCACGAGACCGTGATCTGTAAACCGCTAGTTAATGATTAGTGTCAGGGTTTAATTTCCTTCGCAATCTTATTACTTATTAGTTCTCTCGTAAATTTGGCTATTTATTTAATTACCAACCGTCTAATTGAATTATTAAATAAATCTTATGCGGTCAGTATTAGTTCCTAACCTACTTTCAATTCTATTGCGACTCTTTGATAATAAACTTATTTTACACGTCTTTATTTTACATAGCGTATATTTTTTTAACATAATCAATTGTGAAGTCAATTGTGGAAAGAAAGTCCTGATTATTTGTTGAAAAATCTGTTTTCTAACATTTTTGATGAATCATAAAAATTGCATTCTTGTAGATTAAATAACTAGTAGACCATGAGCCAGTGATGAAAGACTTATTCAGTTATTATAATTATAACCGTACCAATATTACGCTGAAATTATATTGTTTTGATTATTAATTATTATTTTATTTCTTGTCCGAAATTATAACATGAAATCGCATATTCAAATTATCTTTATGTATTTGACCGGATGGTGTGATTTTTATTTGAAAACTTAAATTTTAAAAGTTTAAAGCAAAAAATTTCAACTTAAAAATTGTAATAGGTATATTTTACAAATATGCCATAAAATATAACTATGACGAATTTGCTGCATGCATTTGACACGCCTGTTAAAATTACATTGCTAATTACAATGACCACAGTAACTATATTTTATTATCGAATGCGAAATATTTCATTGGTAATAGTATATACCTAGTCTTGCCATAAATATTGTAATAAAGAAAAAAGAAAATTGTTAACTGCAAATAACATTTATTA